>NC_089816.1:4646901-4817694 GCF_029633855.1 Hoplias malabaricus | reverse complement strand
TCCAGTGCTGAGCCTTCAATAAAACAGCCATGCATGAACAATGATGATGTCATAGTGGGCAGCAGACAATGCCTGTCTCTGGGTATAACTCTAACTCAACCATGAGCTGAGAGAGAGAGAGAGAGAGAGAGAGAGAGAGGGAGAGAGAGGGAGAGAGAGAGAGAGAGAGAGAGAGAGAGAGAGAGAGAGAGAAAGAGAGAGAGAGAGAGAGAGAGAGAGAGAAAGAGAGAGAGAGAGAGGGAGAGAGAGAGAGATTGAGAAAGAGAGAGAGAGAGAGAGGGAGAGAGAGAGAGAGAGAGAGAGAGAGAGAAAGAGAGAGAGAGAGAGAGAGAGAGAGAGAGAGAGAGAGAAAGAGAGAGGGAGAGAGAGAGAGAGAGAGAAAGAGAGAGAGAGAGAGAGAGAGAGAGAAAGAGAGAGAGAGAGAGAGAGAGAGAGAGAGAGAGAGAGAGAGAGGAAAGAGAGAGAGAGAGGAGAGAGAGAGAGAGAAAGAGAGAGAGAGAGAGAGAGAGAAAGAGAGAGAGAGAGAGAGAGAGAGAGAGAGAGAGAGAAGGAGAGAAGAGAGAGAGAGAGAGAGAGAGAGAGAGAGAGAAAGAGAGAGAGAGAGAGAGAGAGAGAGAGAGAGAGAGAGAGAGAGAGGAGAGAAGAAATATGGCCTATATAGCTGAGAAATACCACCCGCTTGCATATGTATGGTATGTAGCCAAGGCAAGCATGGGGTTCTGATCTGATATCATGAGGTTTTTAAAAGTAAATTCCTAGGGTTACACATGACACAACTGAAGCACTTGATATTAGATGACGTTCACTTAAAAACGAGCGAGCAGCCGTTTTCACACCACAATAAAGGAAACAAAATGTGTACATTTTTTCCAAGAAGTGCTACACACATGAGATGAAGAATCAAAGTGCCATCTCTAAATGAGCCCGTGTCCCTCACAAGTGAATGGTGACATTTAAAACAGATTCAGTACAGAATCTCTGATACACCCAAGCCACTAGTTTCCAGTATAAACACTGACTACACTAGTGTTGTTTCATAACAAGAAGAAGAATCATTGAAACAAAATGGCTGATTGCTCCTTTAAAGTAGCTGAACATGGCCAGGCGTCTTAACCCTTTTCCCTTTTTCCACCGGAAAAAAAAAAAACAGTTAACAACACAACACAGTTGGAGCTATGTGCTGGTGCAAGGGTTTTTTTTTTTTTTTTGTTCTTCAAAGGATGGTATTGGATTTATTTTTCCTGTCAGTATTTGATACATCACATTGTACTGATATCCTCCCCGCTCCCTCCAGGTTTGTCTGAGACCTGTCAAAAAACACTGGAGCCCCATCCGCCCCCTGTTGCCATTACTATTCTTGGCTTTGATTGTCATTGTAAATGTCTTACATCCTTTACACTATGTGAGGCTCTTAAAAGCCCCAGTCTTATTACAGCCTGAGGTGTATTATTCAGTAATCACACGGATTAAAATGCAAACTATCTGAGTTACTGCACAGACATTAGGGTGGAGGCATGTCATGAAAAGTACAGACAGCACTCGTATAATTACTGATTATTTCTTGATCTCAGAAAAAGCACAAACGTGTTTTGGCACACGGCCCTCGTGAGTGTGAGGAGAAGAGAGGACATGCCGCTAGTTTAACAAATGATTTTAAAAAATATTTCTCAACATGACTTCTGCTTTTTTGAGCCATATTTTTTTTTCTCTATAAAGACTCTGGCTATCAAAAGACATTAAAAGATTTGTCATATTCATACAGGAATGATTCATTAGATATTTGTTTAGAATGCGTTGTAGAGGTGAGAGTTATATATTTGATCCTGTTACAATGACTCTTAATGACTGCTACCATCACTCATCAAACACAAGCCTACTTTCTGCCTCATCCCAAATCCTTCGAATTATTGCTGGACAGGTCAGTGCTGGGCATGGCTCTTCTGGAACGCAGTGAGTCACACCTAAAGTACATCAGGCCCTCACGCACACACATACACACACACACACACACTGCCTCCACCCGGTGTGCAACTGCTCTGAGCAGCTCAATCTGTGTGCCATAGAGAAAACAATGCAGGGTAATGGCTCCACAGACAGGAGTCCAGTTAGCCCAATCAGCAGGGGAATCATCTGGAGAGCAGGGGCTTCAGACACGCTGATTGCGAGGTGATTTACCTACCGGATAATGACTCAGCAGGCCATAGGCTCACATGAGAGCACAGAGCTTCTGAGGAGCAGAAAAGAAGATGAAGAAGAGGGGAATATAAAAAAATAACTATCAAGGCCCAGATCATTCACCTGATGGTGTCTGCTTCCATCCAGGTTAGCGATGGCTGCTCTCAAGAGAAATGGAAGCATAGCCCCCAGTGAATTATGGCATATTTAAGACCACCTCTTTCATTCCCATTCCAAAAGTTATAACCCAGCAGGTTGCTTCCTACAGCACGGAGAACAAACAGTGGGCAGGGGGAAACTCGCTGCCTCCTGAAGACCACAGAATTGCTGGAAAGGTAAGGTCCGAGGTTTTCAAATGGTAAGTGTGTGTGGGCCCATGTGTGTGTGTTTTGGGAGGGGGCTACTACATGAAGGCTTGAATGGAGCAGCTCTTTGATGTGCTGAGTTCACCTTGGGTCTCAGAGGCCAAAGGAAGGGCAGGACGAGGAGGAGAGCCCTCATCAAAGTCAAACGATGACTTTGTGGGATGGAAACGCATGGTCTAAAAAGAGCCTTCCATGTCTGCGGGCCATCGGCACGTTAACTTCAGCTGCTGCTCTGCGGGGGTCCTGGTGAAACTCTGGTATTGAGGAATAAGTTTCAATCAAACCAGTGCTAAACACAGTATCTGTTTAAACTGGCAGTGCCTCCCTCTAATGTCAAGGGAGGTTCTTGAACACATGCCCAGAAAAATATCTGCTCATACAGATGAGGCAATGACAAGAAACCACCTTTTTCGTAATTGTGGTTTGAGGTACAAGTAAAAGTTCCACCTAGGCCAAGCAAACTGAAACCCTTTGAACTGCGCTGAGCTGTTTTTTTTTTATATATTTGGTGTATTTGATGCTGACGATACTCTGACCAAAATGTACACAGAGCAACATGTCTCAGTGGCATTTATGATTTAAACTGCACACAACGACTGTCAAAAACCAAATAAATAAAAAGTCGAATCAAATAAAATGTCTTTCCTTTGTGTAGCACATTTCGTATCAACTGGGGGGGGGGGGGGGGGGGGGGGGGCAGAGCAGCTGTTTACACTGTGTACAAATCCACCAGCAAAGGACCGATATAAATGAACACACTTCACCCACATTTATTTTCAGTTCACCACTTTATCCCGAGAGAAATGGGAAGCTGTCATTCACGAAAAGTTGGGAAACATCCAGCATAATAAGTTTGGAAAAACCTTGAATATTATTCACACAGCTCCAGGGACCTGGAGGTTGTGGGTTCGATTCCCGCTCCGGGTGACTGTCTGTGAGGAGTTGGTGTGTTCTCCCTGCGTCTGCATGGGTTTCCTCCGGATGACTGTCAGTGAGGAGTGTGGTGTGTTCTCCCTGTGTCTGCGTGGGTTTCCTCCGGGTGACTGTCTGTGAGGAGTGTGGTGTGTTCTCCTGTGTCCGCGTGGGTTTCCTCCGGGTGACTGTCTGTGAGGAGTGTGGTGTGTTCTCTCTGTGTCTGCGTGGGTTTTCCTCCGGGTGACTGTCTGTGAGGAGTGTGGTGTGTTCTCCCTGTGTCTGCGTGGGTTTCCTCCGGGTGACTGTCTGTGAGGAGTGTGGTGTGTTCTCCCTGTGTCTGCGTGGGTTTCCTCCAGGTGACTGTCTGTGAGGAGTGTGGTGTGTTCTCTCTGTGTCTGCGTGGGTTTCCTCCAGGTGACTGTCTGTGAGGAGTGTGGTGTGTTCTCCCTGTGTCCGCGTGGGTTTCCTCCGGGTGACTGTCTGTGAGGAGTGTGGTGTGTTCTCCCTGTGTCTGCATGGGTTTCCTCCGGGTGACTGTCTGTGAGGAGTGTGGTGTGTTCTCCCAGTGTCTGCGTGGGTTTCCTCCGGGTGACTGTCTGTGAGGAGTGTGGTGTGTTCTCCCTGTGTCCTGCGTGGGTTTTCTCGGGTGCTCCGGTTTCCTCCCACAGTCCAAAAACACATATTGGTAGGTGGATTGGCGACTCAAAAAGTGTCCGTGTGAGTGTGTGTGTTGCCTGTGAAGGACTGGCGCCCGCTCCAGGTAGGCTCTGGACCCACCGTGACCCTGAATTGGATAAGGCGGTTACAGATAATGGATGGATGGATGGATAATAAACTTATAACCTATTAATTTATATTTCAGGGTCAATACATCTGAACTATTATTACTACTGCTGACAGCTGGAGTTCAACTCACTTCACTAGGATTTTACAAAAGTGCTTTTGTGAATGTTTGTGTGAAAGTTGTAATTATGTTTGTCATAGAGTTTTTTTAACGTAACCCCAACGTTGTTCATCAGTGATCTGCCGAGACACGTTTGACTAAAGGTTGCTTTTTCAGTTTTAATAAATGAATAGTAAATGTAAGTTTTTTTTCTAAGCAGGGCTTAGTAGCAAGAGTTATTCCCTACTTTAAACTAAATCTAAGTTAGAACTGAAGTGTACAAAAAGAATCAGTGTTTTCAGACTTCTGTTGTGTGTATCCTCAGCGAAAAGCTTTCAGAGGGAACAGAGGCACTCGTTTGAGGGCTGTTTGGAGCTGGGCTGGGGGTTATGGATGCAGTTTTGGGCTGAGTGGGTCTATTTAGCCCCTAGCAGCATAGTGCCCCCTCCATATCCCCCCATCCACCGCCCCCACACCCCATCCCTCCCCGCCCCCGGGCTTTGTGCGGCTTGAGCCGGGCTCCTCCCTCTTCTGTCACCCGGCCATTCCGCTTTGCTTAACACACACAATGGACGCTCAGTGCTCGGCCTCCTGACGCTGCATTCTGCCTGAGCACCGGGGAGAGAGAGATGGGCCAGGGGGCCATGGCCTGGCAGGGGGATGGGGGGGGGTGTTGGGGGAGGGGAGGGAGATGGGCAACAGGGGCAGCACTAGCACACATCATGTGACTAAATGCCATCCTGGGACCACTTTGGCACCCCCCCAGTACCCAGCATACACAGATGGAGCGCAAAAACAAGATGCCATTCGAGCAGAGCATGGCATTGAGCAGAAAAACAAGACTAAACAAACAAGTGTCCCTCCGTGGAGGACTGCAGAGTGCAGTTGCCCCGCTCCAGGTTCAGGCTACAGCCGCTCAACTGAAGCATGACTGAGCCTGGCCACATATGGGTCCGCTCTTTATCCTTGGGCCGGGCCACCGGGCAGTCAGCCCCGGCGGAATTTAAAACCTGGCCCTCCGAGACTTCACTTGCAAAATTAATCCAAAACGCGGGGGGTGAGAGTGTTCATTTGGAACAATTAAAGCATTTCACGCCTCCCTTGACAAATCAATCCAGAAGAAGAATATTTTCAGAACCTGCTGCTGCTGTGTGTCTGAGAAGTGAAGGGTCTCTTTTCAAATCACGTTTCCCACGATATATTCTGATTTGGTCAGTCTTTACACATATAACACATATGAATATTGTATTAAAGTTAATGCCTTTACTATTAGAGAAATTAAAATGTGAGTTACAGCATACAGCAGCTGTTCTTAACTTTAAACGTGATTTGAAAGAACAGGATTTTTTTTTCACCAATTTTGGAGCATTTCTATTGGTCCATTCATCAAGTTTTAACATTATTTAAAGAGGAGCTGGGACAAAACATCTGCTTTAACAGCATTATGGAACGACTCAAATGAAGTTTAAACGGTGTCCACGACAACGAAAACCTTTAGAAATTACCGGAAGGTATCTCAAGCACGTAGGCACTGGCATATCGACAAAATGGTAACTTTACAGGATTAAGAAAAACATTCATATTTATCTGAACGCAACTTCATCCCAAGTACATTTGGACCATTCCAACTGGTGCCTTCATCAACCAAATGATCCACTGTGTCATCGGCAGCTGGTGTTTTCAAATTCTATCAATAAACAAAAATGGAGATACAAATTTTTGGTCTGACAGAAGCAATATTCACATTCACCTCTTCTCTTTTGAGACTGTAAACCTCTACAAGAACTCAAACGTTCCAATTGAAAATGTAATGGATTCAGTAAACTTGAATTGAGTTTGCATCTGTCAGATTTTAATGTCGTTTAACACGAAGTATTTCGGTAGTAAACACAGGGTTATGCCATGGCCTTTGGCACATGATGAAGTGCCTACAGGTGCATCCACACAAGCCCATCCAAGACATCTGGCACAGAGGGGGTGCGCACACACACACACACACACACACACACACACACACAAAAGGCTGGAACTCAACAGACACTGTCCTTACACTTGCTAAGATGCTACAGTGATTCTGTGTAGACCATACGTAAGTGTGGACATTTATCGTACTGTACAAATGTATATATGTATACACATTAATGTGCCAGTATTAAATCAACACTGCTACTGCTAAACAAACACTGATCAAACGTAACACTCCTGTTTATTTAACACCAAATGTGGATTTAACAATGGCAAATTTCCTCTGTATCATTCACTAATTTGATTGAATTTGGAATTGAATCGCAATTTATTAAGTGTTTTTATTCTGTCCTTCTGTTTATTCAACGGGGAGTTACACATAGGCCTCAATAACTTAATATAATATTTGTTATTTTTCATTAGTGTCCACCCTCACTGTTGGCACATCTTTGATCTTTTCAGGGAGCTGATTTCATATAAAAAATTCAGTGTTAAGAGTTCTATTTCCGGTTTCTCCCAAAATACACAATCCCAAACTCCCCCAGTAATGTTGAGGTTGGACTCTGACGTGGTCGGTTCATTGTTTTGAGAACACCAGGATCGTCTTTGTTATATATATAAATATATAGTGCAGAAGTCTTAGGCACCTAAGATAATTATATATATTTAAACTAATGCCTTCTTGTATAAAGTTATATATAAGCACAGTTAATTCCAAAAATACAATAATATAAAACATATAAGAAACATAAGATCATTTTTTTCTATAAAGTAGTAGGTGAGAGTGAGTTTGAAGAACAGTGTTTTGTCAGATTCTCCTGGACTGTATGAATTTGTTAATCAACAGCTCACATTATTTAAAATCATTATTTATTCACCGCTAAAACTAGGTACTGGATGATAACCTCAAATAATACAGACTCCACGAGGAGAGAGTTATTTGTTGTTTGTTTGTTTGTTTCTTTTTAACAAATAGACACTTACTCCTCAGATAAATAGCTTTTTAAATCTCTTAATCTCTGGTGACTAAAACTTCTGTACACTGCGGTATATATTATTTTAATTTATCATTTTCTCAATAAGAACTTTACTAATAGCCCTTTCACAGTGGAGGAATGGATACAGACACCTGTGGGGTATGCAGGTGGACTACCATATATTGTATATACATTTGTGTGACACAGTACATAAGAAACAGTATGTCCCTGTATGTGTGTGTATTCACTTATACGAGAGAGAGAGAGAGAGAGAGACAGAGAGAGAGAGAGAGAGAGAGAGAGAGACAGAGAATGCATGAGTGAGTGAATGAGAGAGAAAGAGAGAGAGAGAGAGAGAGAGAGAGAGAATGCATGTGAGTGAGTGTGTGTGTGTGAGAGAGAGAGAGAGAGAGAGAAGAGAGAGAGAGAGAGAGAGAGAGAGAGAGCTTGGAGGAGGGTTCAGTTGGACTTTCAAAGCGGTTGCTTGTTCGCCTATATTTCACACCACAGTGACATCTTAAAGGCCAGACAGGCCTGGCTGCTTCACCCACTCTTTGACATTCGGAGGGAAACGAGAGGGAGCTGGGAAGCAGCGGGAGGGGGGCTGAGATATATGCAAATGACCCCAAAGGGCATCCGAATTTTATGGGTTAGAATTTAGTTCATCCGACCTGAATAATCAAATGTGGGAACTGGGAGAAAAAGAAAAAAAAATCCCTTCGCAGCTTACTCCACTCACTCTAACTTTTAATCCACCCTCCTCAGATCAACAGAATCAGACTCTGCTCCCATCAGCGCGGCACTGCGCCCTGAGAGAGCAACAGGATGAAGAGAGGAGGACTGGAGGATGAGGATGAGGGACAGGGCGTCCTGAGGAAGGCAGAGAGAGAGAGAAAGAGAGACGGAGAGACTTCATAATATATCAACCTGATCAGGCAGAGCGGTGGGCTTCTGATTACGACACCATTTTCCCAGCGGGCCCCCTGCCTCATCCGGAGCTGCTGAATATGGAACAGAGTTGCTGGCCAATCCCCGCGTCACTCTCTCTCACCTAATGACAGAATTAAGGCCATTTAGAGCCATTTTCTCATAGTTTATAGGCTTTTTCAGAACAAGCGCCGCCATGAGAAGTCTCTGCTCGGTATTATATAGCGTGGGAGGTCTGGCATGCGACACTGCAGAAAGCACCATGTGACAGAACATAGCATTACACCCAGTTAGTGAGAGGGAAGCGTTCTGATGGCAGCTGAAATCATTCAGGCCGTGGAGTAGCTGTTCTTACACTGAAATTACACAGGCACATTATGCAAGAACATACGCTTTATGGCCAACCTTCTCGTCCAAGTTTAACAAGGCTAGGATATAAATAAAGACTTTGGGTCCCTCCTTTGCTGCTGTATCAGCTTCTAGGCCTCTGAGAAAGCATTACACAAGACTTTTGCAAGACTTGCATTTGGTCAGGTCAGGTACTGGTGTTGACAAACTGAAGGCACTGGAGCCCACTACTCCAGAGAATGCAGCTCCACCTTTAATGTCGTTTATGCGGTCATGCAACATGGCAAATGTGTTGGCACAAGCATTAATAAGTCTATCAGTATTTCTAATAATCATTAATTATATAAAAATATATCTCTCTCATAGTGGCTTATCCCTGAGTTGGCTTTGTTCAACCCGCCTAAGATTCAAACCAAAGTTATCCCTTGGTTTTAAATAGTGTATGGTTTTCTTAGGGTCCAGGACTACGTTACATATGTTACATGTATTAGTGAAGCAGTAGATAATATATCATAACCCTTATTATCACCTTCTTTTTCAAGCAGTGCAGTGTTTTATTAGCGTGCGGTAATATGTTACACACCATTGAAAGCGGTAGAAATGAAAACTATCATCTTAAAGTCATTGTAAAGCAATCACTCCTTCTGTGCAGCTATTCATTGACTTTGTGCTCTTATTATGACTTTGAATGGATTAGAGGGGCCACCACAAAGGGTTATGACTCCTGAGTGGACCCTGAGGTCCAGCTGGACAAATCCCCTGAGCTCTGTCAAACTTCATTATGGACATTGAGAAAACATTGAATGCTTCCATTCTTTTTAATGGGTGTTTCGCCAAAGAGAAAACAATGCTGTAAGTGTAATATCTAAGTTAACACTTAATGAATATACAATAAAGGAAATATATATATATTTGGTTTTTCCCTCCCTACAATCAAGAGATCAGAATAAAGGCATAAACGCATAAATGTTCAACCCTTAAAAAGCGGTTCGTCAATTTGAATACCTTTTTAAAAAGTGCTACAAGCGGATGATTGAGCACTGCCACGTTTTCTTAAAAGAATTGTGTCTGAAAAAGAGAGTGTGATATTCATACCCCACCACACACACATCACTCACACACTGCTGTCGGTGTTAGTGTTCGTGTAGATTGTGTTGATGTCGGTTGTGTTAATATGATCACAAATACGTACGAACAAACACATACACCTCACACCACACACACGAACACACACACACACACACTCAACCTCCCAGGCGTCCCAAAAACCTCACAAAATCAGTGTAAAGAAGAGTTAGCTCTCTGGGCCCCATACAAATCCCACGGTTGCCTTAAATCTCAAACTTTGACCTCCAATGTCAGTCAGAGCTCCTGCCACTGTGCTTCCCTCTATCAGCAGTAAAATACTCCAAACCAAAGCCCTCTTTTACATCTCAACAGACTTAAGCTGAAATACTAATGACTACCTGTCAAGAGAGGGCCAAATACCCAACACAATCACAGCCTCGGAACATCTGAGAGTCTGCAGGAATCAGAGCAATAATGTTTCTGAAAAGCTGACAGTTCTGTTTTATATTTAGAAACCTAGTTAGTGAGAATAGCCAAAAGCTTACAGCTTTTCCGAGTGACATTCAGGGGGCTGTTTCAGTTCTGTTCTTCTTTTTTTTTAAGATTTGTGGATGTATAGAGGCTGTAAAAATGACAGAAACTTCATATAATTTTAGGGTTCTGTTCCAACTGAAAAGTTCTTACTGGGAATCATACACTTTGTGGATGTTCTTTAAACTTTAAAGGACTCTGTCAAAAACGGTTGAATGTATCTCTCAAAAAAAATGACATAAAGTGAGTTAAAACTATGTTTTGTTGTTTCTGGATTAAGAAATTATTTATTTACGTACATCAAATAAAACCCTCAATGTATAATCAAACAAGTAGCTACCTGTAAAGGAGGAACGTAAAAGAAGAGTGACCCTGTTATAAAGGAGCATTAAGATTAAAAGGAAGGCTGAGTCTGTGGGTGTAAAACTTGCAAAACTTTACCCACTATTTAGAGGTTGCATGATAAGAGATGGTTTGGGGAGAAGTTTCCATGTCACTCAACCTACACATGCGCACCTAGTCTATGTAATCTGCTGCTAACACACCTGTAGAGACAGGAATAACAAGATGCTCAAAAGAAATTGGCCCATCAGACTACATGGCACCATATGGCTTGAAGGGAACATCACCTTTCGAGCCTAATGTCTTACACAACAGCTTATAACTCCTTATAATGCATTTACCACAACCATGGAGTAACTAGTTACACTGAATCCATTAAATGAACCAAATGATTCATTTTGATGAATCGTGTCAGTAATATTTTATTCTCTACCTTTTATTCAAGTTTAATTTGGGCATTAACATGTATTTGCTATGGGATATTAGTGACAAAATCTGTGCTGTTTTGTAATTGGCCCATTTTAAGTTTTCACATTTTATTTTAGACCAATAGGATTGCAAATGATTCCTACAAACTGAAACCTACAAACGTCAGTTCTTGTGCTGATGGATATGGTGCATATTGTAGCATTCCTTCTACAACATTAAAATATTTCTCTGTAGTTCTGTAAGCAGTTCAGTACTTAAGTACTTTTGTACTAGTTTGTACGTTATTACACCCAAATAAGAGTCTACTTTTACATAAGTAAGGATTTATTCTAATTTACAAAGAGTAAATTAGAACAACTGTCAAGTCAGGCTGAGAAAGAAAAAACAATTAAACAGCCCATTACCACCTTACAGCCCTGACTCAGTTCACCATGAAGCCAAACTAAGAGAAATAAACAAAACGGAGCACATATTTTTCACATTTCTTTCCGTTTTCTGTATTAATTATTTGTTAGAATTCCAATGTTACGTAAACATCACAACAACAATTTTGTAACTTGTATTTCAACATGTTGTTCTTGGAATAAGAGTCAATAAAGCATTTGAATTGTTAAAAAAAGTTGGATTTTAAAATAAGCATTTCTATGATCTCTAAATACGCTACAAGCGCCGTGTCACAGTCATTTGACCACATTCAGGACGTTCAGTAAATGTCACTTAGGAACATCATGATTTAAAGCGAGGGATAAAGCTGTGTGAGGAACTTTCCAAACCTTGTAAAGAGTTTGCGATATGTCACCATGGGCTCTAAAGAGTTAGGAAACGTAATGGTGCTCAGTTTGGTTAAATGCTTCTCTGAGCTGAGATGCAGGTACCTGTTGAATATGGTTCTTTAAAGAACCTTTGAAATACTTCTATAGCTATCACCTTTCCAGCACAATGCTTTATGCAACACCTTACGGCACATGCAGCATCCATCGTACACACAAGTCAAGAGTGAGAGCAACAAGTGCGGAGTCAGGTTCATAAAGAAGAAAAGACATAAACGGTAAAGAAAAAAAAAAGCCTCAAATTGAAGGGAGCCCATTCCCATTTACATGACAACTTAGGAGAAATGCTTTTTTATGACTCATTCAGGTCCTAAATCACTTCTTTCCCTCTTTTTTCTCCCATCGCCTCGGCTATTAAATCACCATCTTGACCCGCTGACCCAGGGCCTGGGCAGTAAAAAAGCCCCCCGTGGGTCACAGGCCTGATTGGAGCATTTGAATATGAAATGGCCTCGGCGGGGCATGGAAACAGCCCGGCAAGGCGAGAGCCACGCTGACCCCCAAGCGAGGGGCCCACCGATCAGCAGCTCAGAGGACAGGGGGCTCTCTCACTCTCTCTCTACTTCTCTCTCTTTCTCTTTCACGCTCTCTTCCACTTTCTCTCTACCTCTCTCAGTGTGGATTTACTCTAGCCTTGAGGAGGGAGGAAGAGAGCGTGAGGGGATGAAGGGATGAGAGAAAGAGAGAGAGAGAGAGAGAGAGAGAGGGAAAGGAGAAAGAGAGAGCGGAGCATTTGAATAAGAGAAGAGGCGATTCCTGTTAGCATGACAAAGGAGGCCGCCATCGTCCCTGATTGGTGTCACAGTGCGGCTCTATAGCCGGCCAGGCCCCCCTGGGTGGCTTGATGTGTGGAGCTCAGGCATGTTTATGCATCTGAGGTGTGATATTTGCCAGGGGTGGAGGGACAAGAGAGAGCGGCAGAGGGTGCACACAAAGTTCCCTCAAGTTTTTTGGGGGTATATTTTGAGGTGAAAAGCACCACTAAAGAACCAAATGACAAACAAGTCATTTGCCTGAGGCAAAATAAGCTCCTTCACGTCTCAGAAGCCAAGACTCGACTTAAGCCAAGATTTTACTCAGAGGCAAATAAATTGAATTTTAGAACTAAATGAACCTGCATACCAAACATTCTGGCCGCAAAACCTGCTATTAAAGGCAGTTTGCTGGTCAATTAAGCTACTGCCCAAAGTGGGGTTTTGAGAACTTACTCAAACTCAAAAAAAGAAAAAAAAATCATGTTCACTAATTTGGTATCACTTTACTGAGGAACTGTATTAATGAGGCTATGTACGTTTTTTATCACACAGTTTGTTAATCCATTTTAAAGCTATCCTTATATCTACTTCACTATATAACACTTGCATTTTATTACGCTTTTTACTTCATCAAATACCCTCTCGTTCTGAAACTGACGTCATCCACGTTCCAAATCAGTTGAGACAGGAGTCATATAAGGAATGTAGGCAGCTGTAGACAGTCACATTTTTAAAATTCTGCTTTCATAACAGGAATAACTGTTCTCTCCATTTTCTGAATGATAATTAACTGGGACAATGAAAAGCCATGTAATGCAATGATGAACATTTTTTATGTCCCAAAAAATTAGGAAAAGTAGGCATCACTTGTAAAGCTTTCAAAACAGATTAGAACTTATTTTCATTTATCATTTCACTTTTTACATATAATCCTAGCTTCTGTTAATATTTAATTAATATGTTAATAAAATGTGTTATCCGGGGCTAACGTCCTTGTGTAGGTAGCCTTCATGCTATGTGTCATCAGTAATTGATCTTTGACAGCGGTTTCATTATTGTTGTAGTGATATTGTAAAGGGTGGTGCAGCGGGTGGTGTCGCAGTCACACAGCTCCAGGATCCTGGGTTTGGTGTGGCCTCCCCGCATCCGCGTGGGTTTTCCGGTCGCCTCCCACAGTCTAAAAATACACGTCGGATTGCCGACTCTATAGTGTCCGTAGGTGTGAATGAATGTGAGAGTGTGTGTCGCCCTGTGAAGAACTGGCGCCCCCTCCAGGGTCTGTTCCTGCCTTGCCCCCGGTGATTTCGGGTAGGCATTTGACCCACCGCGACCCTGAACTGGATAAGGGGTGAATGAATGAATGAATGAATGATATTGTAAAGACCCCTGAGGGTCAGATGCATACTTTATAAAGAACTTTAAAACTTTTTAAAGAAACTGAAGGTTCTGTTTAGAACTTGGCAACATACAATTATCATAAATCTTAATGGTAATAGTGCTTTAACGTCTCGTGATGATGAGAAACAACTTCCTGTCCTTACAATGTGGCCATCTACGTGAACCACCATGTGAAAAACATCAGCTCAGTAAAACAGAACTTACAAACGACATGGGAAAATATTATTTAGTCAATCCTTTAAAACTGAGCTTTACTCAGATTTAAAACGCCCTTAATGCCGTTTTGACAAGCAGCGCCTAAAGGCAAAACCTGCAATGCCAAACAGTGCACTATTAGAGATGAAAAGCAGACAGGGACTCTCAGAATTCATGGCTTCTGTTGTTTTTTTTTAATCGTTGGATTTCAAACAAAGCAGTGAAAAGTTTGAATCGTCTGTAAAAGAGCTACTGTATCAGATTGGCTTTTGAAAAAGGGATTAAAAAAATACAACTCAGAACAGTCTATATAATGCTTTTGGGGGATGTAAACCACCTCTTCCAGTAGAAAATGCTTATAACTTAAATGCTAGATGATGTTGTGTGTGAAATGAGCAGTCGACGCAAAGGCCGATCCATTCCCGCTTTGAAACGGCAGTGATCCAAACTGAAGGAATCAACCCCTGTGAACTCGTAGGGTGGGGCTTTTGAGATATTGGTCAAAACCAGTGGTGAATGGTTGGGTGGAGGCAGGTACTAATTGCATATTTATATATGTAAGCCAAGTTGAAGGCATTAGGGTATTGTCCTCTTGAAAATAACTTATACATATATCATTTGACAAACAATTACTTGGTAGCAGAAGCCAAATCATCTCTAAAACATGTTTAAAAATAACTGAATCCCATGTCTTTTCATACATATATATGAATATTATGTTTTGGAATGGAGTTTTGCAATAATATTGATATTTAAATAAAACGTATATTTCATATGTGTATGAAAAAAGGGTCCAGATGCTATTATCCTTTAGAGCACATTTTCTGTACCTTTAGAAATGAAATAAATCCCAACTTCACACTATTGTCTTCACATTAGTAAATTGTGTCTCTGAGAAATTGAACATAGCCTACATTTAGATGCACAACTGGAGCCTGTGACTTGTATTACACCCTAAGGCATTTTAATTAAGGGACTTCACTGGGTCGTTCCAAGTTGTAGATGTAAGAACGCAGTTTAAGAGGTTGAAGACTGTTCTGAGGATAGAACGATTTTTCTGTAATTCAGAAACAAAGCATGATTGTGGGGTTATTATATATATATATATATATATATATATATATATATATATATATATATATATTCATTTCACTATCAACTTGAACAGGAATTTAAATGAACTGTCAAAACACAATAAATCACAGTACCATTGTTGGTATTACTAAATGACAGAGGGATTAAACAAGGATAACACACTATGACCTACACCGTGCATGTTTCTCAACATTCCATGCCATGTACCCGGAGTGTACCTTTAACTGTATGTTTAAGCAATCTCTTTAAGATTAAAAAAAAAAAATGAAGGTAACTTGTCCATAAATGAACCTTAATGCACTCATAAACTCATACAATGTAAACAAGGAAAACCACTACCAGTGACATGGCCATATGTAGATCATAGTTTTCTCTGCTGTTTGTGAAGATGGTCTGGGTTCTGTAGGCTGGTGTGCTCCAGCTCAGAGAACCAAAGCCTGGAATTCAAGATGTTCTGTGAATGAGGCTAATGTACCTACACAATCTTCATACTCCTGACAATATAGATATGATCAGGAGCCATCACATGGGGTAAGACGTGAAATGGGCTTTGTTCATCTGTCAATCTCTGTTTCTCCTCCAAAGCCATGACCAACACCAATCAATATTTGTGGCCTAGATGAGAGGCATAATCTCCTCCTGTCTCGTCCCCATCCCCCTAACCTCTGTACTGGCTGCATTGTCTTTTTACAGTCCCGTGTTTGTTTCAATGTCACTGGACATATGTGTCTCACATCACTTCCTTAACGCACTCAGTTTCTCCATTGTTTGGGAGTCACTTTTTAAGATGGTGCCAAAGCCAAGATGATGTATGGACAGTAGGAGATGTATGGATGGATGTACACGGTTTGCCTGCTTCAGGGTACACGGCTGCAAGACAGGCCTAAAGCCAAGGCAGATACATCTGCTGTGGTTCTCTCTCCACTGTATATCTATCGGGGGGTTAAACGCTTCGCTGTTCCACAGGGCTACAGATTGGCACACTGAAACCTGTTTCCAGCCTACATCAAAAAGGTACTTAACTACTCCTCCCTAGAGCACTCAGTAAATAACAAGGGCAGGGTAATTTCACATTAAAGAAAAAAGGAATGACAGAATTCCTTGGGGGGAACATCTCATCTCCCTCTCATTCTCTCTCTCTCTCTCTGCTTATGTATCCATTCTTTTATGTCTCGATCTATAACACTAATGTCCTTGTAGCTATTACTGTCTATTTCAGTTTCCTACACAAAGAGGTCTAAAGTAAACGTACACAATTTCAACGATCACAGAAACGCCACAGTCAATGTTCAGGAAAGTCATTAAATACCATGCCAAAGTGCTGTTTAGAGTTTACTGATGATGATTCATGAATGAAAATAGGAAGGACTCCTAATGAGTGTTTTTTCAGTATTAAACCCTGTAGTTAGATTGATTTTATTTTATTTTTTTTGCATTGTAGTATGACATAAACACTAATATTGTGTTTCCACAAAAGGCCTTGGTCTGAGAGTAATCTATATTTCAGTCCAAATGTTTTGTTAAATAAGAACCTAATGATCTAAAAACTGCCTCCATGCAAACCACAGAACGGATGCACTTTCTAGTCATTTGTCCTTAAGGAAGCATAACGTTAGAAGTTCTCATTAGGCATGGGGTAAAATACTTACACAGCACACTCACTAGGACTTTATGATTGTTTGCTAAGACAAGCACACGCCTTTTGCACCTGGACGCCAGGGAAGAACGGGATGTGGAACCACGGCCAAACTTTTGTGCCACTGACTTCCAGCATTCTTTGTGGTTAAGGTACATTATTAAGTTCTAACCCTGTTTATTATTAAAGGCAGACATCACAGCAACACACAAATCCACCCATGTTCGCCCTCAGATCAAATCCAACTGTCAAATCTTGTTACAAGCTGTAAGGTACATGGCAGATATTCATATCCTCAAGCTTGCTATCTTTCAGTCAGTGACAGCAGAATTACTGCATCTGGACAGTGACAAAACAGTTGAAATGTGCTTCATCGCTAGTGCCCTGACAGATCCCTTTAGCGAATATCGATAAAGGATAACGCCCTTTGGTATTAGAAGTGCAACCTCCACCTTGATAAAGCGCAAGAGATCGGCCATCTCTCTGAGGTGGGATGAGTCTGTGAGGGTCAGCTCAAAGCCCTGACCCCATGAGGATTGGATGCCATTTTCCCACGGCGGGAGCTGATCTGAGTGGGGCTCGTTAACAACATCTGCCCCGGTTCAGGGGGGATTAACCTACCCCTCCACCTCCTCCAGCCACCCCCCACACACCCCAACTCCACTCCACTTGCCTGTCAGTCCCGTGGCTAACGGCAGCTCAGTGCAGTGGACAGGACTGACAGCACTGCCTGGAGCAGCAGGCTGATCAATACTGAAACCTGGGCAATCCACATGGAAGCCAGCACTGTCTATCACACAACAAATACCACAGAACCAGTTCAGACAGTCAGCTTTTTACACACACAAACACGCTATGACTCTGACTGATGGTTTCCAATCTAAGTTCAGGACTTACGGAATTCAAATGCCAAATAAACACACAACGATTTGAAGCAAGGCGTTCCCCAGCGTGACTTGTAGGACAGGCTTGACAAAAGAAAATAATGCCGACATCATTATTTGCCTCACTTAGTTTTGTTAGGAACCAAAGCCTTGATACATATTTCAAACCAAGAAGGATGTGCTTGTATCTTTTAGCAATTAGAGACAATAGGAAAAAGGATGCAATATTTCAATAAAGAATTAGCCAAACATTGGGAAACACTTCACCAGCGCATACTGAGCGCAGTGTGATTTGAGCGCGGCTGGGGCTGTAATTACGCTGGTTTGGAGAGGGGGGTTAAACAAACAGCCCCAGTGAGGTCATAAGCAGATGGAAGTGAGGATATGCCTGCACTTGCTGAGTGGGCACAGCAGCGCTTCACATGACAGTGCGGAGCGCGAGAGAGAGAGAGATTGGTGGGCCCCTCTCTTGGGGGTTAGGGTGGCTCTACTCTTGCCAAACTGTTTTCATGCCCAGAGAGAGTTAGAGACAGTGAGAGGGGCCCAGGGGGTTACCCACCACTCCGCTTCAGCTGCCACTGCAAAACTCACACCGATTAAACAAACCCCTCAGTTCTTATTCAGTACAGAGTTGCTGCTAATCTTTGCCAGTGGATAACACCACAGTAGAGTCTTCAAAATATGAAGCGTGTGGCCAAAATGAAACAATATTCAATTATTCATAAGTGATCCAAGAGTCTCTCAAAGTACACTGTCAAAAAACCTCACCATCTATCAATCAATATTCCTAAAAAAAGGTTTTACAGAAAATGAAACAAGGGTTTCTCATAAATTGCTAATTTATTTAAATAAAACCTTACATTAACATCTACATTTTCGTACCCAGAGCAACTTGAAAGTGATCTGTGTTCAGTCCGTGTTTGTATTTAACTAGTACAAATATGCACGCAAACAGTGCCAGAACAGGACCAGTGCTAGAGAGTTATTCCTAGTCCGTGTTTATACCTGTGATATAAACCAGTGTTAATGACCATGTGTTCACACCCAGATAAAAGATAAAGAGGTCACTAATACACTCAGCTTCATGGTCATCAAAGCCGTTTCACTGCAGTGAAGAGCAGGTGTGGTCTAAAAATTATTCGTTTTCCAAACTAATGTCAAAAGCCCATATTGTGAAATAGTTTGACCCCCAGATGGTTTAAAGAGCTGATGAGTGCTGACATCACAACAAGGGGATACAATGTGTGGGGTTTGTCATTATCCCTGAGCTAGTGCTTTTGTCAGGTGTGCTTTCAGTTTCACAGAATTTGCAAATATCAAAAGATATAAGGAGCTTAAAGAGTAGTTTATTGTAAAACAACAAAGAAATCACGCAAAAAATATATATGTTTATGAATTAATTTAGTAAGACGGTGTCTGTATGTCAACACATTCACTTCAGTTTAAGAATTTCATGTCGTACATTCTTTAAAGTTCACCCAGACCTTCTTAAAAATCATCGTTGTCCAGTGACAAACACGTATTTTCATGTATTTGGAGTTGTACTTAAAATTAAATATGTTTATTTAATTTTTTAAACTTTCACTGAAAGTTAAGAAGCCATTTTCTATAATGTTACTATTTTGGAAAGACTTTATTTTGTTTTTCAAAGGACAGTGATGAAATACAACTTCCTAGATTTTCCTCGGTTTGGTAAATAGTAAGAATATTTGCAACGATTTTTTTTTTCGTGTCTATACAGGAAATAAAAAACAGTTTTTCGTGACATAGCTCCAGAAACTTCTTTCTGTCTTCTTTATTTTTAAGAACACCGCAGCAACACATTCTCTTTTACTAAACCCTTTAATGTATCAGGTGCCCATCCACCTGAAATGGGCTGAGAGATGAAATACAAAAGTTCTGGCCTGAGTGCCCCTCAGACAGACGTACCCCGGAGCTCTATTCTCCGTGCTCAAAACTGCCCACAGCTCCAGCCTGAGCTCAGCAGTGCAGTCAAAGCTGCTTAATTGCAAAAAAAAAAAAAAATGAGCTAGAGAGTGTGATTAGCTGACGGGTGGCCACTAGAGCGCTAGAGTGACTTAAGACCTGGCCAGTGAATGCAGGGAGGTCCATCTAATCTTCTGCCCCACCAAAGAGGAGCAGTGGCTAATCCCAGAGGAGAGCTGAGCTCACAGATCAAACCCAGTGCTGAGTGTGGGAAGGTGGGCAGCTCTCTGTGGCCCAGGGGAATGAGTCTGGGGGAACAGAGCTTAGGGCAAAAAAGGTCGAGGGTGTCCTGCAGCAGGAGGCCCAGACCCTGGCCCTGGCCGAGCGGTGTGCTGTGAAGGTGTCAGGTGCAAGAGCACCATTGTCCCTCTGCACAGAAGCCAACGATCTGTCACTTTGATTCGCCAAACTGAAGGCCTTTACAGACAGGTCTCTGAAAGGTGTCCACTGGAATCAGTAGTGTACAGTATAAATATTAGCTTCTGCAAAAGTGTTTGTAACAATTTCCTTACCGTTGCTAATTTCATTGAACTTCAAAACACATTTTAAAATGTAGTGTACGTTATGTATTTATCAGTGTTCTGGCTAAAAATTCAAATAATGATGGCAAATTATAAACTGTGACCCAGTTTCCTTAAAAAGTGAAGTTCTTTGAGCCTCCAATCGTACGTTGAATATCACTGACGTATTATATTTTGGACATTAGATGAGCTCCAAAGTTTCAGCTACACACAACTGAGTGTATATGTGTATAGACTCAACATTCAGTGGATCTGAACATGTCAGTAATGAGGGCAGATTAGATTTAGTTTTTCATTTACCTTTTGTTAAACCGCTAACATTTTCTTAAATATTACATTCTTAAAAATTAAACTCAGAAACCGAACACTGAAATCCACAAATAATATAATGAACAAAACAATGTGTGTATTTAATGTTTGAAACTCAGAGGTCGACTGTACAGCTGTTTATCGCAGAGCTTTTATTTCTCTTTTCAAAGATGCGTTTTGCTACTGATTATTGCCTACACCCTGCATTTTAACACACACTGATTTGAAATTAGTTTTTGTATTTGTAAGTTGCTAAATCAACAAGTGAGTATTTATAAATAATATTACTAATAATAAACACAATGGACAAACCTTTGTTTACGTGTGTATTTGTGTTCACTAAAAGGACATAGACAAATATTGTAGTTTAAATGTACTCTGTCTTCACTTTTCCAGACTGACAGCTAAATATTTTGAGAGTAACTTTGCAAATAGAATAAACAATTAACTGGACTTTATTGATAGTGATGTTATTATTATTTTGTTAACGCCATGTGGAGCTGTAATATTCCCTGATTAAAGTTTCAGAACAAACACCACCAAAGTGACACTGAGACCTACAACAGCAGTTTTTACAAATATAACTAACGTCGAATTTCCACATTTCACACGTGGACGTAAATTATATTTAAACACGATTTATTTCGCATGAGCCATAACACGACTAGCATTTACAAAGAATAAAAGTCCCTCTCACTGTAACAGTAGACCAGGGCCAAACGTGACAAGGGAACGGTCCCTATTTTATTACTATTTTTTTTGTTGTTGTTGTTGGTAAATTCGCCACAGTTTAGCTTTGTTTACGGTTGCGGATTTTCAGTGTTAGACTTTACAGAACTTCCACTCCCAACACCGAGTTCCCATTTGACACACTTCATTTAACACACAGCCACAAATCGCCATTTTTGCGTTCCTGGTTTTTAAAAGCCCTTTCCTCTGCCTGCATCAGCAAATAACACAGCGACCCATATCCACCCCCCCCCCCCTCTCAGAAAAAAAAAACAATTCTAGACGGGAGCGTTTCTTTTTGTACAAATTTATTCGGCATTTGAGGATGGTCTGAAAATAAGCAGAAACGTCGGTTTTAAATAAAACTCTCCGTCCCACAAAACACATGGGTTCAACCTGATCACAGAAAGAAAAGGATTCACAAACAGAAACATGGAACGAGACGAATATGGTTCACACTTAACTTTAAAAAAAGATAGAGAACAACGTACTATAAATAAAATAATAAAAAAAAGAAAACAAAGTTTGCGCTTGCGACCAGCACAGTCTTTAATTTCAACAGAAACCTAGGGCACAAACCAAGAGCAAAAAAGAACTACACAGATTTGGACACAGCCAACAAAACTGACATTCTAAAAAAGTGTAAACATTAAATGAGTGAATGTATTCTCCCTCCATTGGGTCCATTTCTTTTTTTTTTTTTTTTGTTCTGAAATACAGCTCCTGACGAAGCCACATGCCTCTTTTTCATAGACAGAAAATCTAATGGCATTCAAGTCCAATTCTTCTGTACAGAAGTTGATTGCGTTAGCTTCTTATTTATTTATTTATTCATTCATTTATTTAACGCTATTTGAGGGCAACATTAAAAAAAATAATAATTCAGTCCATGATATGTCGTCATAAAAGTCTTCAAAATTGACAACTCGCTTAAAAATATTTTTTTAACAAAACGGAACTTCGAACTTGGATATTTTTTTTTCTTTTTGTTTTCTTCTTTTTTTTGCAAATCATAAACGTTCAAGTACTTAGTCCTTTTCACCCCAAATTCCCCAGGCCCCCCGTGCCAACACTGTAAAAAAAAAGGTGTCCTAATATAAATAAGCAGCCTGCCTTAACAGAAGAGTGAATTTGAACTGAACGGAAGAAAAATAAATCTGTGTCCTCCGCTCTGTTCGCTCATTGTCTCAGGCTCAGTTCACTGCAAATCTGAAGGCAGCACTTGTTTTTCTACAGTCGTTTGCGAAAGTTTGGGCACCACTGCTCAAATGACGTTTTGTGTGAGTTCACGTTCTCTAAAGAACACGCTCCTGGTTCTGTTTCTGAGCTGAATTTAACAAACGGGGAAGAAAAAAAAACATCCAGAAAACATCAGCTGTAAAACTCACAGCACATTTATGTTACGTTTGATTTCCGTTTGCGTTCCCAATGTTAAACTCAGCAAACAAACAGCAGCCGGCTGAACATTTCAGGAACTTAGTTCCGTTTGTCACGTGACCAGCGTACGCACAAACTTCTGCATACGGCTAAGTTAAGACCACAACATTTTTTACAGTGCCCCCCTCCTCCCTCCCCAACCCGCCCCTCTCCCGCGAGTCTCTCAGATGTGGGTAAGCGGCAGTGTCCCGTTGACGCCCGTGGCGCTCTGGTAGTGCGCGTGCACGCTGTGGACACTGTGCAGGCGGCCGCTTTGCTGCTGCTGTTGCTGCTGCTGTTGCAGGGCCGCGTGCTCGGCGCTGTCGCCGCCGGGCGGCAGGTACATGCTGATCATGTCCCTCAGGTCTCCGAGGCACGCGCGCTGCGAGTGCGTGGCCACGGCGGGCGGCGGCGAGCTGGGCTCCGTCTTGCACGCGGTGCCAGCGCCTGTTCCCGAGCCCTGCTGCGCGTAGGCGGGCGACACGCTGCTGTAAGCGGGCGCCGCGCTCATGTAGGTCTGTGCCGACGACATCATGGGGTACTGCAGGCTCGTGACGTCGTAGCGGTGCACCGGGGACTGCAGCGACTGCATGGGTGGCGGCGGCGGCCCGCTCATGCCATGGTGCTGCGGGTATGCCAGCTGCTCCTGCATCAGCGAGTACGCGCAGCCGTTCGCCCAGCCGTTCATGTGCGCGTAGCCGTCCATGCGCAGAGCCGCGGCCGCTGCAGCCGCCGCGCTCCCGATGCCTCCTCCGACACCTCCCATCACGGAGCCGGCGCCCGCGCCTGCACCCGGGCCCGCGCCCGGCGCCAGGAGCGCGCCCGGCAGCGCGTACTTGTCCTTCTTCAGCAGAGTCTTGGTCTTCCTCCGCGGCCGGTACTTGTAGTCCGGGTGCTCCTTCATGTGCATCGCGCGCAGGCGCTTGGCCTCGTCGATGAACGGCCGCTTCTCCGCGTCGCTCAGCAGCTTCCAGTCGGCGCCCAGGCGCTTGCTGATCTCCGAGTTGTGCATCTTCGGGTTCTCCTGCGCCATCTTGCGCCGCTGGCCGCGCGACCACACCATGAAGGCGTTCATGGGCCGTTTGACCCGGTCCTGATCCGCGCCTCCGCCGCCGGACCCGCTCTTCCCGCCCGAGCCTGCGTTGGTCTGCGGGGGCAGAGGGGTTTTTAGCTCGGTTTCCATCATGTTATACATTTTGGACCAACTTTGTTTGGAGTGTCGCTCAACAAGCCACTCGTGCGCACATGTAGAGAAGAAAATCAATAAAGATAAACTGAAACAAAACTCAAAACAAGCGCCACACCAACTTTTCTATCTCAACACGCGTAAAAATGATAACACACAGCCCTAGAGAACCGCCAGGAAGAAGAAAAAAAAAAGTTCAGAGCTGAAACTGCATCAGTTTAAGCGAAAGTGTCCCCGCGGAGCCTCGCCTTCCGTGCCTCTGGCTCTCTGCCGTGCCACACAAACTCTGCAAAACTCGTAGGCCGAGCTCAGCTGTTAATAGAGGCCGGGCCATGTGATTGGGACTGACAGCCTAACAATGAGCCGCGGCCTGAGCCAATCAGAGCCCTCTGTGCACTCTGCGCGCAAGTACACGCGCACGCACACACAAACTGGTCTCACTCTGAACTTGCGAGGACTTCTACAGACCAGAGTGAAGAAAAAGTACACTTTAATCGAAAACTATCGTTAACCCCCGTCTAAAACCTACATCAGAATTTAACCTCGGTCACTAGAAGGACTTAGTTGTCGTTACACAAAAAAAAGCTGAATCTGTGGTCAGCACAAGCGCAACCCAATACCTGCGAGGTCCTTACTGCTGTAAAAAAAACAAGTGCACACAAACACACACACATTAACAATCGCTCGCCTCTGGTTTGTGGTGTTCAGAGAAAGGAGTTCGGGATGTTGTCTCCTCTGTAAATAAGTGCCAACTTTCTGCTTTATTAAAGGTGTTGTTTTAGCGTGTTATCAAGACAAACACAGGCTTACCGCACACATTACAGAGTGCGACGACTTTACAGATGATATTTAGCAGAAACAAGGCACTTAAATCCGTGACGCCAAACAACACGAGGCTGATGACCGTGAAACTATATTTTCATTACATAATTATAACGCAATACCCAGTAAACATTTAGCCGTTGATTTAACGTTGAAATAACGTAATGACTGCCGTCTAATCAACGTTCTCTTAAGGTTGAAAATGAAAGTTGAAAAGACGTCCAAACACAGAGATTGAAAAGACGACTATTAGACGTATTTTGGACGTCCATTGACGTTATTAATTGGTCCCGAAATAAATTACTTGTATAAAACGCGTTTTGGACGTCCACGTTATCGATTGGTCACCACTTAACTAACTTATTAAGATGGAATTTGGACGTCCATTGACGTTTAAAATATGTCCTTGACGGACAGACTACTTTTAGACCTATTTTGAACGTCCAGGGACGTTCCTTGTTTAATGGGTAACTAGTTTAAGTTTAACATTTCTGCTTAAATTCAGTAATTTTCTTACTGAATGGGAGTAAAATGATTTAACCAGCGGATTAAGAAGTGCTTGATGAATTTATAATAAAAAAGAGAATGTTTTCAGCCTAAATCAGAAATATCGTGACAGAGCTGCGTGTATTTAAAGAACGTCTTTCCTAAACTGTAACTGTCAGTAGCTTAATGCTATTTTTCCAATTTTTCCAATGAGCTTTATTGTAAATTGTGATAGTAAAAAAAACATATTAAGAATAGGACCTGTTAGTTTAAAATTAAATTTTAAAAATAACGTACAACTTACAAAAATAGACTATGTATCTTTTTTCAAATGCATTCCCAAGCGATTTCTTAAACATTTTTAAAAAACACCCGCATCTTGGATATTTACAGTAAACACGCAGATTGTTTCTCTCTCATAAAAACTATTTCAATTCTATGTGATGTAATAAACCAAATCTGCGCGGGGTTTGTAAGCCTGGTGATACACGTGGCACGAGTCTAATTCCTGAGTGTACATAGTAAGATTCGAAAGTATAAAAGAAAAGATAACAATATTTAGAGACGTAAACGCGCTTGAGCGAAGGACCAATCTCTAACCGCGTGACGTGAAGGGTGGTGCAGTATCGCCCTCTAGTGGAAAGATATAGAACTGCGCTTAAAGCAATGTTGCAGGGTTTTGTTCTTAATGGGCTGATGGGAGTTAGTAGAGCAACACACCAATGATCAACAACTTCACACATAGCCCATGGGACTTAGGGAGAAGACCCTTAGCGCGCGCCTTTATTAGCGCGCGTGCTTTACAAATGACAAATTAGTCGATTTCTCCGCGCGGGTGTAGGCTACTTAAGAGGTGGGATTTTCTCTCTCGTGCCTCGGGCGAAGTTTAACACCTGCAAATGATGACGATCGAACGCCCATTGACATTTAACACACACACACACACCACTGCATGCATGCATACATATCGCCCGTTTTACAGCACGTTTCTCACCACAAAGTGTGAACCATTGAACTACTGAATATTCAGCTCGAGCACTAGCCTGCTGCATGCACTCATTAGCTGCTCTTCAGAAGTTTCAGCGCGAGACATGAACCGCGTGCGCTCTTGGCCTTACCTCTCTGATATTAATACATCCACTTTTTATAGACCACTCCCTGTACACACCTCACTGTATTCCTTTCATTCAGGACTGAACACGGAGCTCCTTTCGCCCAAATGAAAAGTGTATGAACACATTTAATCCCACCGTAAACTGGGAACAGATTACATTCATAAATTAAATGGCGTTTGGGCTACCCCAGTAAACAAGGAACGTCTCTGGACGTTCAAAATAGGTCTAAAAGTAGTCTGTCCGTCAAGGACATATTTTAAACGTCAATGGACGCTTAATAATTTAGTTATCAAGTGGTGACCAATCGATAACGTCAGTGGACGTCCAAAATGCGTTTTATACAAGTAATTTATTTCGGGACCAATTAATAACGTCAATGGACGTCCAAAATACGTCTAATAGTCGTCTTTTCAATGTCTGTGTTTGGACGTCTTTTCAACTTTCATTTTCAACCTTAAGAGAACGTTGATTAGACGGCAGTCATTACGTTATTTCAACGTTGAATCAGCGGCTAAATGTTTACTGGGACACGTTTCGAGAGGGGGATTCAGTCACTGTAGCTTATGGCTGCCGGTTGTCTACGGTCCAAACAGGTTCGTGTTTTTACAATAAATGACTGTATATTGATTAAAGTAACACGTCGTTTTATCCGATTTTTTTTTTGCTGTATTTCCTAAAGATTTTTGCTTTGAATTCTTGAAGCTCACAAATTCCTAAAAATGAATTCCACAAATACATTAAAAAAGAGCATTTGTTCAAATTCCACACCTTCAGCACACAACGTGAATTCATCAGATAAGGAATATTAGTAATAGTAATGTGAGAAATGTTCCGCATGAAGTAGGTGGAGTCAGTGCTGAATTTTGTTGTTGTGGGTGGAGCTATAGCGGGATGAAAGCTGGGTCAGTGTTTCTGGGGAGAACTGGGTCTTAATCTCTGACAGAACTCACTGATGACACACTGTGATCCAGTAAATGACTGTAAAAAGCATATTAAATGCAGAGCTGCTAAATTACTGTTTTTTCTTTGTTTTTTATTTCTCGTTTATTTTAATCAAGTAGTTTTATACTGAAGTATCCACAATGGGCTTTGGCATGCTCTCCAGTGACCTTTTTTGCTACAATATTAAATAAAAAATCTTTTGTGAGGTTATTTAAATAACACTTTAATTGAAAAGTACAAATGTCCACGGTCGCTTATTGAAATAGCCTCTGATTTACGAGTGCACAGTTTACGGTTTATTAAATTTGATTTAATAACGCTATAGCATTCCAATACAGTCGTAAACAAATGTTTGTAAAACAAATCTATGTCGTGTGCAAAAATGTGGGAACCCCTGAGGAAGCAGACGATTCATCAATATTCAAAATTAAAATAAGTGAACACACTCCATACAAAGAAGTGAGCGCAAAGACGTTGATTTTGGGGACGTTCATTAGACAAACATCGGTCAGTTGGAAAGTTGTTAACATATTTTCAACACGATTATGAATATAACATATTAATACAACAGACGCTTCGTTAGACGAGAAAATCCCTCTTTCATTTTTGAAGAAAACACATTTGATGGTGTGTGTGTGAAGAACATTTTAAAAATATAAAAATCCAACATTGATGTTATGGTTCTTTACCTATGAGTAAAACAGTCCTTTATGGAACCAAATGTGTTTTCTTTTTCTTCTATGACGTCACTCAAAGAACCTTTGTAGCACCTTTATTTTTATTTGTTTCATTGGGAACACAGGAAAATGAGCCGTTTTTGTTTTTTCTAATGACAAAAAAAATGGTTGTGACCTGAATTCATTTTGACGAAATAAAATGAATAATAAAAAAATAATAAACATTGTGAATATTGTGAAGAGGAGGTTTTAGCTTATTTCCAACCAGGAGATATCCCTCAACGTCATTTGGTAATTTCAGCTGTGGGCTAAATTTTGCACAAGACCAGAGAGGAGTTCATTTAACATTGGAGACTTTGCAAAGTGTTTTGTTGCCTTTCACAATATTAAGAGAAATAAACTGTAATTAAAATGATTCAAACTACAAATATATTAAATAAAAGAATGGCGTATTTTCCGCCGCTGGAGCTGATTTTAAGATCGTCCCATTGACGGAACAAGGCTCTCCGTTCTCTCGCGGCGCTGGTTACTCTGAGGCTTTGAGCCGCATATCCTCGTGTAATCTGCTTATGGAAATGCGCTAACCAGCGGGAGAAGCACAACTTGCGCTGCCCTGGGGCTTCGTAACGAGCCCCTTCTCTCCCCCGTATTTCCTAATTAACCACAGCTAAGACTGAGGACCACCAGCAAAGCGTGCGCTCACCAGGTCCGGCCCTCACTGAGCCGCGAGCTTCCGAAAGCCACTCGCGGGTGTCCAGGCAAAGCGGGGCTTTTTTTTTTTTCAATTAGACGCCCATTCAGGCGGAATCAAAATAGCTGTCTGAATTCTCATTTGCCGCTCCAGAAAAGAGAGAGAGAGAGAACAAGACTAAAATCGCCCGATCTTTGGGTCATTGTGTGGATCCTGAGGGAATTTCAGAAACGAGAAACAGCTTTTCGCCATTTACGCCCCGCATCAATAAACGTGTTAATAAATCCCTGAGACTTATTAACTTTGACTTCTGATGTCAGATTTCAACGTATTGGCACGTGACGTCATTAGACTCCACACAGGTGAGTATACACTTATTCTGAGTGAAGTTTTTATTGGTCTGTTTGGGGTTTGGTAATGACTTTTGAGTTTCTTGATAAATATTTATTCCCAAAATAACACTCAACTACATCCATCCATTCATTCAGTAAATGGCAGTTCAAATAAAATGAGCCTGGACACTCTCTGAAGACTCAACTCTGGTGCCTTGCAGCAGACTGTAGCTCATGGAGGAAGAGTTAGGACGGAGGCAACTATACCCTCATTTTTTTTTGTTCCATCACTTCGCGCTCCACGGACCGTTCTATTACAGGCGACTGAAATGCCTTTAAGAAACATGTGACGTTATGAGTCTGAGGATCGTTTAACCTGTGGCAGTGTTTGGTGAAACAAAGTCTTTTAAAAACAAGTAAACAAATAAATAAATGAATAAATAAATAAAGAAGGAAGGAAGAAAGAACTAAAGAAAGCTGGCCGAGAAAACTACAAAATAAAATCCCCCTTAATTCCCAGTTTTGGACCGGGTAATGAAGCTCAGAGGAGAACGGCGCTGGTTTAAATTCGTGTAAAAGCGAGAATCCGTGAGTGTTTTGTTTTAGCTCAGTGACTGCAGGACAAGCCCTTTGAGCCGCGATAATTAACCACGAGCGCCTTTTCAATTGCAGCCACAATAGAGGCAAGTCTCATTAGGATTTGCATGATTTCTCTCTCTCTCTCTCTCTCTCTCTCTCTCTCTCTCTCTCTTTTTGGACTGCCCAATGCAAATGAAGACGCGACTGAAGGCCGCTCATTGTCCAAGACTGAATGACCGCACTGGCCTCTCGTTTAGACTCAGGTACCGACCACATTCAGCTCGAGAAAAGACTCAACTTAAGCCTGATCTTTCCTCCGAATCCCATTTAGCTCCAGAACATCAGAGATATTCCTGCACGAAAAAACATTCTCCGCGCGATTCTTTTTAATTAACAAAGCTCAGTTATACGTAAAAAAATATAAAATAAACGAATGAAATAAAATGGCGCTATTCGGCCTCTAAATATGACTCGATTAATTCAAATGACTACATGGAGAAACCTGCGCATAAACACCTACAGTAAGATCTAAACAATTCAGACAAGCGGGTCAGGTGCCTAATTCGGATTTTAAATATAAGTGTAAACAGTGGCTGAAATGATTTGAATGAACTGTCAGCAGCAGAGCTATTGTTGACATTCCGAGTTAATGCAAGCGCTGTTCGTAGTCATTTATTCTCTGAACAGAGACGTTATTTGCGTTTAATGTTTCACCAGACCCCTTTAAGGACGTGATTATGCGCATTAGCATTCATTTTGGACACATTACTTTAATCCCGGTCCCTTTAAACGTCTGTTCAAATTACTCACTAATATTCCTCCAGCTTGTGGCTACTTGAACCGCGCGTGAAAGGAGGGCACTTCTATTAACGTTATCAAATTACAGCAGTGACAAGCCTGTCACTACACACTGGAATGAACGCTTCTGACACCCCCCCCCCCCTCCTCTCCTCCTCTTAGGAGTTATGTTGAGTTTGTCAGAGTGGGTTTTAAACAGAACAGTGAACTAGAATAGAATGTCTTCACAGTGGTGATAGGAAACAGGCTTGACTTCTAAAACGTAAGTAAAGTTTAAGTCAAATGCTTTCTGGGTTTTGATGTAATGGCAGTAAAGGTAAATCGCTGATGGATGAATTAAAAAATACATTTTAGTTTGAAATCTATCTTAAAACATTCTCTCAACCCTAGGGCATCTGGTTCCTTGTAGTTTTAGGGACTACACGTTTTAAATGACTCTCAAAACATGTGTTTATATTTGTAAAACTAAAAAAACACTAGTTGTTATCCGCTGTTTTTGCACGAAAGAAATCTGTGTTGTTCCTATTTTTTAAATATCAAACTCACCAATTTGTTTGTGGCTGAAAGGCTTGTGCTGACTGTAGATTCATTAAGAACCAATGAACCAAAGGATGGTTATTACTACCTGTAAACAAAGGCAAAGGGAAGCCATTACTATATTTCAATGGCACAATGAACACAGGTAAAAGTGGGACGTTATACACAGGTATTTTGCTGCTTAGTAATATACTTCCAACACTTTGTCAAAAGTTTGCCCACTATAGTTTTCACTTGGCCACTTCACAACAAGTGTCTGGACGATCGCGCCACACCACTTCCGACTGTAATTGTGCATGAAGGGTGCCTGAACCCGACGACTCCATTCCTCAGCAGGCCATGCATATCTGGCTCATTATTTTTCCCAAGACCAACTTGGGTCGAGCAATGGTGCTGCTGCAGTAATCTCCCCAAACTGTCCAGGAGGAGCAGGAGGAGACGAGCCATGACCACCCACAGCCCCCTGCTCCTCCAGCCTGGAGCCCTGAGGAGGAACGAACTCAACCCTCGGCTTCAAGACCATCTCCTGATTCTCAGATAACGTCCACAAGGTCTAAGGGTAAGGGCAGAAGTGTGTGTCACATGCTAGTATCATCACTTATGTAAAATCGACTTGAGCATTTTGAAAATAAATAAATAAATAAAGTATACTTGAGTAAATGAGTACTTGAATGAAGCAGACTGGTGAGTACATGCCTCTGTGAAGCAGACCCAGTGCCAGTGATAAATAGAAGTCCTGATCTAATGCAGCATTAAGCTAATGTGCCCACATCGTTAATACATACAGCACATGGCCTGAATACACAATCTCTATTTGCTCCCAGAGGCAACATTTTTCTATAATATCTTCAAGTTTCAGGAGGAAATTTCAGAGAAATACTAATACCAGCACATTTGGTACATGACGCGTTAAATGAAAATAGTTCCCACAACTACATTTATTCTTACAGACTGAAGGCTAATTCCAATTAAACTACCAATTCAATTAAGCAGAAAATGACTATAAATATACTTTTGATTGAGCCTCAGAGTTCTTCCTACAACAGATTGTCTCTGAATGAAGAGATGGCTCCAGTAGCATTACACCGGCGAGATCATTAGACCACATTCAGGCAGAAAGATCCGTGCAGATAAGAGCACCTCAGTCTTTACTGGGACTAATGTTAATATTATTCAGAACTGAAGGAGCGCATTAACCGCACTTACTGTGAATTTCCCGTACTGCGATTTTGAACATACTATTTTTGGGTGTTTTTCTTCCTTTTTATTTTTAGACGAGTGCACAGAAAGAGTTAATCATCTCCACCATTTTTATCAGTCCAACTTAGGCCTACAAAAATGGATCTGAATTTTAAATGGCATTACTGTCTGCAAGGCTAATTACAGACCTCATTATTCCCTCATGTATCTTTTGAATCATTGCCATGTAGTACAGTTTCTCCAAAACAATGGAAACTTTCTCCTTTTTTTGTTTAGCCCAGAGTGCTGAGTGGTCTGATTTTGCTTTGCACCAAGCCGGGCCAAGCAGTCGGCTTTTGTTTTAAACATAATTGAGATCCCACTAATCTGGGCGACGTTTTAAATATGAAACAGTCTCTTTGTCAAGCCCTCATTAGTTAAAGATAATATTGTGGAAATGTGCAATTAATTTTGTGGGGCGTATCTTTAATTAATTAAATACACCTAATTTTTTTGTAATATGATTAATGCCACAAAGTTGCTATCAGTAAATTATTTTAAAATTAATATCTAAAGATAGTACTTTGGGCATTAATTGCGGAAATCGAGGCCCTGGCAGCAGCAGACACCGGCTGAACTAATTATTGAAGGTAATTTATTAAATCTGAGAGAAAGAAACAAACAAGTATAAATTGATATATTAATCATGGGCTCCATTACGTCTAATCTGGGAGTGATTTGGGCTGAAAGAGACAAATCTCTGTTGCCTGCCAAGCACTTGATAATGGAGATACTGGTCATAAATTTAGTCTGCATAAAGGTCTCATTAAATAAGGCATAATTTAATTAAGAGTTAGCCATCGCCCTCCAAATGTATTAATTACCTTGGCCATGATGAGATGAGCGTGGGGATTACTGATGAATTTATTACGGCCAGTGTTCTGGGAGCCTCTGCAAACTGTGGGGAAAAGCTGTGGCTGTTGACAGGATAATGGATTGTGTGGCCAAAGGCAGCTGGTCACCTTGCCAGAGGTAACCAAAAGGAGACTTAAAGGACTACACTGGACCCTCGAGGGTTGACAGGCTCTAGAGTGAGGAGCAGCCTAAAACATTATTCCTAACCGTCTCGATATTTAAAATTACACAGGAATAAGAGCCGCCAAAACCATCACAAAATAATAATAATAATAAAAAAAAGCTCTACTCTCACTCCCACTTCTAGAATTCAGTAATATTGCCAGTGATTGGAGTATAATCTGTGATGTAGAAACAATTAAAATAGCTCTCAAAGCTAATAGCAATAGCTCATCACAGCTAAATGTAGCACGTGCTATTTTTAAGTAATTGTAAGACAAATATATCCTGGGACATTTAACCCATCAGTGGCAGCAAACACACACACACACACACACCAGGAGTGGTGGGAAGTCATCCCCAATGCCCAGGAAGCAGCTGCTCAAGGGCACGTCAGCCATGGATGTTGAGGGAGGAGACAGCACTGCTCTCAACTTTCCTGCCACTCATGGGGACAAGCAAGCCCCCCCTCCCAAGCCCATCTGTGGGTGACAATAACTAACACATACACTAAAAGTATCATATATCCTGCTGTGCGTTTTTACTTTCGTTTCATCTTTATTTTGTTCAGAGAAAGTCTGGAAAACCAGAAAAGTGCAAAACTAACAAAGCATTTTTTCAAATATTCAGTCCATTTTAATGAAACAGCTTTTACAATCATTAGAGAGTTTTCAGAGGTCTGGTTCTCATCAGCATCACTGTGAAAAACCCAATACGCTGGAATTCCCTGGTGATTTCAGCTGTCAATGAAAACATCATCCCAAAATGTGAACGCATGACTGCAATAGCGTTATCTTTGTTTTTGGATGCTCTGAGTGATGGCTGAACATTCTTTGAAGACAGTAGACTCCCCCAAACTACACACACACACTCACTCATTCACTCAGACACACACTCACTGCAGGGGTGAGAAGAGTTTAGAGTGCTTGACAGCTGAAAGCCCTGGAGACTGACGTGTCAATGGCAGATACAAGCTGTTGCTGCTGCAGTGGAGAGGACACGTCTTACGCAGCGACTGCCTGCTCTAAGTGACAGCCTGACAAAGACATTCTCCTTCCTTTTTGTGGCCCCATACACACACACACACACACACTGTACAGCCACACATAAATGGGTGCATTATGGGATGTGATGAATGCACAGCTGTGTTCCAAGCTGCTCATAAAATTTAGTCAAAATTAATTCTACTGTTTTATTAATTCCAGGTTCCACATTGAATACTAGAGCTCCTGGGAATCACACATAAAAATTCCATCCTCTCAGGAGAATACACTTCTGCTTATTTAAATGCACTGTTTATTTGCTGAATGTAGCAAACTGGAAAACTATCCAACAGTACATTCACTGCCCTCAGTTGCTCATTACACACAGCTACAGAGTCAACCTCCCACACACACGTTGACTTTATTAGTGCCCAAGTCCATTTCTACAAATACTAACTGGTCTTCTCAGCTGCAGCCTCTGGTGTACGCGGTTGGTGCGTGTGTGCGTGTGTGTTAACACAGCCCACCCTGTCCTCCCCCTCCCACCCACCTCTCTCCTCGCTGCCTCAGCACTTCAGCTCCCAACAGCAGTTTCCAAAAAGACACTCACCACTTCACACTTGTCCCTCTCCATCCCTTGCTCTGCTCCTTCCAGGGGGGCTTACACTCGGAAGCCCCAGGAAACAGTGCTGCAGAAGCCCATGAGAGACCCTCCGGTTGGCTGTGAGGCTTAGAGCCTGAGAGACAGAGGTAGAGGGAGAGAGAGAGAGAGAGGGAGAGAGAGCGAGAGAGCGAGGAAGACGAGTGGCGATCGCCCATCCCGCGCCCTCCCTGCACTGCGAGCCATCGCATTCAGCCAAGATTGCTTCATACAAAAGTTGACAATGCCCCAGTGAAAGCCATTGTTGATATTCAACATTTTTTAAATAGCTGAGCAGAATGGACAACATGGCGGCCTGCAAAACTTGGCAAGGGAAACTGACCTGGAGCTGCTGCCTGAAAGGGCTATGACACATGAAAGCGAGCGTGAGAGAGAGAGAGAGAGAGAGAGAGAATATGAATGAACACACAAAATAGAACTTCTCCTTCTGAGACTGTGCTCTCTGTTGCTCTGTATTACAGCACTGGGATTCCAAACTACACACACACACACACACACAGAGCAGCTGTGGATGCACTGTTTGTTCCCATGAAAACTACATTATATGCCAAATAGTTTGTGGACATCAGCTCTTGCCGTATGTCTTCTAAAATGAAGAGTGATTATAAGCAGCTTGTTCCTGTTTGTTTTGGGATGGATTTACTCAAAATGTTAGAATATATATGTTGGGATTTTATGGCCTCAAAAATAACATTCCTGATGCTGGATCACAAACATAAGGAGCACTGCCATTCCAGAGAAAGCAGATCCACTGCTGGAGATCTTTAAATACCTCAGGCTCATGTGCAGCCTCCCTTTGCATTCCATTACATTCTTTTCTATTAAGATCATACAAGCTGTCTGTATACAACATCTGTGTCCCCTGAGGGTGCACCTAAGAAGTAGCAGAAACCTCCACATGTTAAAGAGATGTATAGATACCTTTGGACAACAGATCCTAAGAGATAATCAGAAGAATAGATTCTCATATTCCCCTGCCCCTGCCTCCCCTTTCCCCACTGACCATGCTAATGGTGAGCTTCATGAGCTCCATCCATTTCATCCTGTAATTGTTGTTCCGATTGTCCTGACGGCTCCTGACAGCTCACGTTGTCCTGTTTCCGTCTTTGTCAAAGTGACAGCTGCAGATTAATACAGACATTTAGCAAGCCTTTAACCTCTCATCTGTCAGTTTATAGCCTGAGAGGGCCTGAGACAGTGAGAGGCCAAAGGCGTATCACTAATGAGCTCGTAATGAGAAAACATGCAGCAGAAATCTGTTCCCATATATGATTTTGTGCTCCACAGTTCAAAAGTTAGGGATTATTCATCATACACATAATTGCTGACAGGTGGAGAGTAAGGGGTATTTTAATACGGTATATTTAAGATTATTGAAAATTATAGAAATCTGCTTAAAACCAACATCTGGTCAGAAATGTAAATTAAAAACAAAATGCAACGATGTGTAAACAATTCAAAATTTAAAAAAAAAGTACTTTTCAAAATAATAAAATTTTAATGTGATGCCAGCAACTCATACAGTGTAATGTTTACCACTGTATTGCACAACCTTTATTTTAACAACAGTCTGTAAAAGTTTGGGGACTGAGGAGACAAATTGTTCCAGTTTTAAAAGTTAGGTATTTTCCAGTTTTTCCATGGTATAGGACTTCACCTGCTCAAGTCGTCAGAGTCTAGAGTAGTTTATCATTTTTCACTAAAGAGCCATGCTGATGTAATCCATGCAGATTGTGGACTGGTCTAGTCTTACTGAAATAAACATGCCTCCCCTTATTTATGAAATAAATAAAATAATACATCATCTGTATATACCATTTGATATTAATAGTGTTTTTACAAATGCTTAAGTCACCCATGACATGTGCACTATTCATTCATTCATTATCTGTAACCGCTTATCCTCCATGTGCAATAATGCCCCCCAATACATCACAGATGATGTGCTGTACTTTGAACTGTGCACTTATAACTAGCCGGATGGTGCCTCTCCTCTTTAGACCAAAGGACGCATCATCCACGACGTCCAAAAATATTTTATTTATCAGGCAACAGGACATTTTTCCACTTCATCTCAATCCATCTTAAATGAGCTTGGGCCCAAACCAAGTGGCAGCATTTCCGGATCCTGTTTATATACGGTTAAGGGCTGGACTATAATATCAATATATAATGTTTCAATAACAATGATATGGTTTTTGAACACATTTTCAATAATTGATTATACATAATTTCCAGCATCTGTCATTGACTTACAGGGCACTGTTGTCAGCTCAGCGCGCCCAATTAAAAATGTAATTTAAAAATATGAATATGTCACACAGCTCCAGGGATCTGGGGTTCGGTTTTCTCCTATGATCTAGAAACACACGTTTGTAGGTGTGAGTGTTTGAGTGAATGTGTGAGTGTGTGTGTCGCCCTGTGAAGGACTGGCGCCCCCTCCAGGGTGCATTCCCGCCTTGCGCCCAATGATTCCAGGTAGGCTCTGGACCCACCGCGACCCTGAACTGGATAAGGGTTACAGATAATGAATGAGTAAATGAATGAATATTGACCAATAGGTTTATTATTGGTTTAACATTCGAAATATTTTATTTAATTCTATCTTTAATTAATAATAGGATTTAAATTATTGGCACATTATTTACATTTTGCAAAGTCACACACTTTTGGCTTCCAACAAATGATCAACAAACTAAAAAAATATTTTACACAAAGTTTATATTATTAACAATTAGAGACCAAATTCCTTTTTTTAAATTTCACTTTTTATTTCTTTAAGAATATTTTCCTAATAGGATCAGATAATCCACTTGTATGAGGAAATAGAAACTTACAGGAAGATTTGTGAACAGAGGTATTAAAGCTCAAAATGAAACTCAAAGGGAACAGGAACAAGACCTGCTGTCACACCAAACTGTCCCCATCAGATAAAGAGCACTTCATGCTTTCATCTTTGAGAGACGGCATAAAACCAAAGTGCTACCTTCCTTACAATCTGAAAAAGTCCAGGTGTTTCTGTCCATCCTTCCAGACAACACAGTGCTATGGATCTGAAAGGATAAAGGAGCTGTCAAAATATCCTTATTGAGACAAGGAAATAGCTGCTAGTGTTGTCAGAACTCAGAACTAACCACCCCATACAGAACTCAATGTCACTCAAATTGTTCAAAATAACTTGGCTCATAAGAAGCAGAAAATATATCTTTTAAGTTTCCACACCTATCCCTTATTATCTCGTGTGTGTGTGAGTGTGTGTGTGTGTGTGTGTGTTTTACATCTCTAGGGAAAATGTTGAAAGAGGTATCAGGATCCCAGAAAAAATGATTGTTCCTTTGAAGCTGGGACAGAGGCCACTGTTAGGCCTGTGACCTCACCCCGAGACCTTTCCCAGCAAAGCATTGTCCATCAACTCTCACAACCACACCCTGCCCACTGCCACAGGGAGTTATTTTTAGCCAATACACAAGCTGTATTTTCAGCACTGGACAGGAATCCAGGAATTGTACTGGAGGTCAGAAAAAGTAGGTTCCAGTGCTGCCAGATAACTGCAGTTAGGAGTTACCTGAGTAACAAATGTGTTCTTGTGGTAATTATAACAGTTCAACTTCAGCGGCATACAAGCAACAGTCATTTTTCCCTTAAACATACCATTCCACCTTAAAAGGCACCTTAAACATACCATTCCACCTTAAGAGGCAGCGCTTCTGAATGTAAACAAACCATACGACAGCATTTCACCACAATGTTAGATGATGCCTTTAAGGCTACTCTACCCCACCTCTGATTTAGTGTGTGTACACAGTGTTTTCTAATGGTCAATTAAAGCCCATATGGATGCTGGTGGTGTACACATGTTGTAGTCTCCGTTTTGTGTCTGCTTCTGTGACACACAAAAGCAAAAAGTTAATTGGGGTGAGGAGGATTACTGAGCCAGAGTGAGGGCACAGGGACAGCCATTTGAGCTGGAGGAGGGCACAGGAGCTGCGTAATTACATTGATCAGGGGAGAAATTACAGCCCTGACAGCAGAGGTTAGCCCAGGATAATCTTACAGGTGTGTCAGCACCAGGCTGGACAGCCGAGAGAGAGAGAGAGAGAGAGAGAGAGAGAGAAATAAAGAGAGAGTGAGAATAAGGAGGACAAGAAACCCTGCGGAGTTCTTCCTGGAAATCCACGTCAGTGGCACCCATCTCAAACTATTACCTGCCATCAAAGCTCTAATTTTACTCTAGCATTACGGCCAGTCCCTTCCCACATCCCCCAGTCCAGACCCCCTCCACACTGGGGCAGGACGGAGAAGCCTGGTGGGAAAACGACATTCAATCTGCTGCCTGGCCCCATTCAGGCCAAATTGGCAAATGACAGCTCTCCGCCTCTTGGGTTTCGGGAAGTGAAAGGTGCCACCAGCCCAGGCCTGAGTCGCGCTGGGGACTCACAAGAGCCTAGAGCAGAGAGAACAAACCCCCATGTCCCCCCCCCCCTCCCATGTCCACTCCATGTACATGAAGTGGAGGTAAAGAGGGAAGAGGAAACAGGCCACATCAAAAGACCTTCCTACGACCCACAAAATAAAACTGCTCCCATTGCACTCACTCTTAAACTAAAGCCTCACAAAGAGCCAGTGTCTACTAAACATCTCAAGGAGATCAGGTTGGGAGAGTAATGGAACACTGCAGTGCTGGTACACTAAAGAGAATTGAGGCAGAATGCTTCTTTTATTTCTGGGAATTCATTAAGAATATCTCACCTGTACAATGAGTCAGAACAGATTCTTTAAAATGATGACATGGATGTTCCTTAAGGAACCTTTAAATGAATGATTCTTTAAAGAACATGCCTGTAAATGAGTGGGTGTAAAACCTGTTACTTGCCACAGGTTTAAATGCGCTCACCTGTAAACAAGGGGAGTATAAACATGCTTGAAACAAAGTTATTTACCCACAATTTTGAAAAAGTGCCAATAATTTCCTGTCCCATTTTTGGTGTTTTGTGTGAAATGATATCAATTTGGAGTGTTTTCCTCCATTTTTTCTGTTGTTCCAATACACACGTGTAACATGTGTAACTGCAATAATTTTCTGTGCGAAATGCTGACTGTAATTGTTCATACATCATGTATGTTTTATTGACATACATACATTCCAATATGTCTTTCAAAGGGTATTAATTGCCTTGTCCCCTCTCCACCTTAAAAGATGCAGTCGCTTCTTACTCACACACACCGCTCCACCTTAAAAGATACAGTCGCTTCTTACTCACACACACCGCTCCACCTTAAAAGATACAGTCGCTTCTTACTCACACACACCACTCCACATTAAAAGATACAGTCGCTTCTTACTCACACACACCGCTCCACCTTAAAAGATACAGTCGCTTCTTACTCACACACACCGCTCCACATTAAAAGATACAGTCGCTTCTTACTCACACACACCGCTCCACCTTAAAAGATACAGTCGCTTCTTACTCACACACACCGCTCCACTTTAAAAGATACAGTCGATTCTTACTCACACGCACCGCTCCACCTTAAAAGATACAGTCGCTTCTTACTCACAGACACCGCTCCACATTAAAAGATACAGTCGCTTCTTACTCACATACACCGCTCCACATTAAAAGATACAGCCGCTTCTTACTCACACACACTGCTCCACCTTAAAAGATACAGTCGCTTCTTACTCACACACACCGCTCCACCTTAAAAGATACAGCCGCTTCTTACTCACACACACTGCTCCACCTTAAAAGATACAGTCGCTTCTTACTCACACACACCGCTCCACATTAAAAGATACAGCCGCTTCTTACTCACACACACTGCTCCACCTTAAAAGATACAGTCGCTTCTTACTCACACACACCGCTCCACCTTAAAAGATACAGTCGCTTCTTACTCACATGCACCGCTCCACATTAAAAGATACAGTCGCTTCTTACTCACACACACCACTCCACATTAAAAGATACAGTCGCTTCTTACTCACACACACCGCTCCACATTAAAAGATACAGCCGCTTCTTACTCACACACACTGCTCCACCTTAAAAGATACAGTCGCTTCTTACTCACACACACCGCTCCACCTTAAAAGATACAGTCGCTTCTTACTCACACACACCGCTCCACATTAAAAGATACAGTCGCTTCTTACTCACACACACCGCTCCACCTTAAAAGATACAGTCGCTTCTTACTCACACACACCGCTCCACTTTAAAAGATACAGTCGATTCTTACTCACACGCACCGCTCCACCTTAAAAGATACAGTCGCTTCTTACTCACAGACACCGCTCCACATTAAAAGATACAGTCGCTTCTTACTCACACACACCGCTCCACATTAAAAGATACAGTCGCTTCTTACTCACATACACCGCTCCACATTAAAAGATACAGCCGCTTCTTACTCACACACACTGCTCCACCTTAAAAGATACAGTCGCTTCTTACTCACACACACCGCTCCACCTTAAAAGATACAGCCGCTTCTTACTCACACACACTGCTCCACCTTAAAAGATACAGTCGCTTCTTACTCACACACACCGCTCCACATTAAAAGATACAGCCGCTTCTTACTCACACACACTGCTCCACCTTAAAAGATACAGTCGCTTCTTACTCACACACACCGCTCCACCTTAAAAGATACAGTCGCTTCTTACTCACATGCACCGCTCCACATTAAAAGATACAGTCGCTTCTTACTCACACACACCACTCCACATTAAAAGATACAGTCGCTTCTTACTCACACACACCGCTCCACATTAAAAGATACAGCCGCTTCTTACTCACACACACTGCTCCACCTTAAAAGATACAGTCGCTTCTTACTCACACACACCGCTCCACCTTAAAAGATACAGTCGCTTCTTACTCACAGACACCGCTCCACATTAAAAGATACAGTCGCTTCTTACTCACACACACCGCTCCACATTAAAAGATACAGTCGCTTCTTACTCACATACACCGCTCCACATTAAAAGATACAGCCGCTTCTTACTCACACACACTGCTCCACCTTAAAAGATACAGTCGCTTCTTACTCACACACACCGCTCCACCTTAAAAGATACAGCCGCTTCTTACTCACACACACTGCTCCACCTTAAAAGATACAGTCGCTTCTTACTCACACACACCGCTCCACATTAAAAGATACAGCCGCTTCTTACTCACACACACTGCTCCACCTTAAAAGATACAGTCGCTTCTTACTCACACACACCGCTCCACCTTAAAAGATACAGTCGCTTCTTACTCACATGCACCGCTCCACATTAAAAGATACAGTCGCTTCTTACTCACACACACCACTCCACATTAAAAGATACAGTCGCTTCTTACTCACACACACCGCTCCACATTAAAAGATACAGCCGCTTCTTACTCACACACACTGCTCCACCTTAAAAGATACAGTCGCTTCTTACTCACACACACCGCTCCACCTTAAAAGATACAGTCGCTTCTTACTCACATGCACCGCTCCACATTAAAAGATACAGTCGCTTCTTACTCACACACACCACTCCACATTAAAAGATACAGTCGCTTCTTACTCACACACACCACTCCACATTAAAAGATACAGTCGCTTCTTACTCACACACACCGCTCCACCTTAAAAGATAGTCGCTTCTTACTCACACACACCGCTCCACCTTAAAAGATACAGTCGCTTCTTACTCACACACAATGCTCCACCTTAAAAGATTCAGTCGCTCTTTGCTCTTTTAACAACCTCTACTCTTGACAGTGTTGCAACACTGCTATGAGGAATTGATGGCATTCATGTGTCCTTCACCAGGTGTTTCATATTATGACGATGCCGACAGGTAACCAAGGCACCAGAATGAGTGAGAGGAGTTATATATGCCTCCTGGTTTTGAGTTCTCTCTGCAAAGCTGCATTGAACCCACTCTGTTCTGTCTTAAGGGGGTTGATCACAATCCTCTTCAATGAAAATCATGCTTTTAAACTTGCTAACATGTCCATGCATTTTATTGGGTTTTTTATTTGCTAAATAATGCTTTGTGTACAATATACGCAGTCAAAGGAATGGATGAACATTGCTAACTGTGCCGTAGTGTTCCAGTGATACCCAAGAACACCAAGTTTCAATTGTCACTAACCTAGGGAATGCATCCCATACAGGAGTGGAGCTTTCCACATAAGACTGATTTGTTGGCAGGCAGTGGACGAACAGGTGGAGACAAACACAGATCCACAAAATGAAGGCAATGGTGTAAATTCATATGTAATTCTATTTGTCACTTTGAAGAATTCAGTGGATATTTTATTAGAAAAATATTGTTAATATGTGAGTTGGATTAACAGACATATTGGATTAAAGACTTTAATGAAAGACTGAAAAGGAACTGTAATGTAATTTTCACATAGTGTCTACATGATCTTCCTTTTGATACATATGTTTGCATTTCAAGGGGCTAGCAGTGGATTTAAGAGCTGCCTATGAAGAAAATATCAAGCCACCTGAACACTGATATCCAACAATCTGGAACACCCTGAGACAGAGAAATTACAGTGGTGTACAGCAATCAGCAAAACCCCACAGCCAAGGAAAACAGCTGTGACTGATGGTAGAAAAATGACCAGAGCAGTGAGCAACCACTCAGCAATCACCACTGATCTCCAGAGTGAGCAGACAGGACTTCAGCAAGACAATTTTAACCATAAGATTTCAGTATCTCTATGAAAATTGAACAAAAGTCAAGTTTATCAAACATACGATCTCAATGCACATCTACATAAGAAGACTAATGTGGGTAGAATGGAAGAAATTCATAAAATGTTACCTCAGGTAACGTCAGTGAAAATCAATCATAGTCAATTTTCAAATTATTGTGTACTGTTTCAGATTCAGTAGTTCTTGCTGTTTTAACCAGATGTGCAAAGCAGTTTTAATAACCTAGAAAGAGAGCAAACAGCCTTTGAAAAACACTATTTAATTATATTGGAGTATTGGTGCTGTTGAACCAAAACTTAATATTTCCAAAGTGGTATTATTATTATCACCGAATTTAGAATAACATTCAAATCTAATATAAATCTATTTTTTAAAGTAATTTCAGATAATATCTACTCATCTATTCATTATAAAATGCATTATAAAGGGCATTTTCATTAGTGGTTTTAGTATTTAAAGAGCAGGTGACCAATGGCCAATACATAATGTCAATATCATAATGATGTTTTGATTGGTTTTTGTTTGTGTTTTATTTTGTAACTAACAAATATTCAAGTTAGCACTACTATTGTCTGCACTGACTGCTGTTTGCACTCTGCAGTGTACTTATTTTAAATAAACACATATCAACTAACGTAATGTTCACAGGCAACGAGAATAAACTTTGTATAAAAACTTATGAATGAAAATTAATAAAGTATCGCATTTCTGTCCAGCCATCTGCAATTATTAAAACAAAAAAAAATCAAGGTCAGTACTTGGGTTAAAAAAAAAAAATTATTATTACATGCACGTTACATCTAATATACATGATTATCTCGGCCTGTAACATGTTGCTTTAACAAAGTAACTTTATTTACACAGCGTATTCATAAAATCTAACAAGGGTCTAGAGGTGACAATAATGTCTCTCGAATAGTTAAGTTGACTATTCCAAGCTGGTGCACACACACACACACACACACACACAGTCATGTGATGTTACATAAAGTTTGTTTCCCCAAAGCGCTGTTGGCAAGTTGACAATGTTAACTAGTATTCTGACTGTTCACGTAGAACAAAGGGGAGTTCTAACATCGCTCCACAGCATCCCGACTGACAGGGCTTTTAGCGGATATGCCTGTAGGCATTTTTAGATAATCAGTCTCGCAAGTGAAGGCATCAGCCGATGCGGATTATCTCAAAATGACATTAATCGGCCCAATGAATCGGCCAACCAATCAATCGGTCGACCACTTATTATCATGTTATATCAAAAGATAAAATCACTGCAGTGACAAATTCACTGAAAAGGAAATGGTCAGTGATGTTACTTACAGGGCGTCAAACACTCACTCCTATGGACACTTCTGAATAGCCAATCCAGTTAGCAACATTTTTTTTGGACTGTGGGCGAAAACCTGGAGGAAACCCATGCAGACACAGAGAGAACACACAAAGCTCTGCATGGACAGTGACATAAGGCTGGGCTTTAACCCACAATACTAGGACCCTGGAGTTATTACTCAGTATTACTCAATGATAATGTAGTACTATAACTTACTTTCTGGTGATTCTTCATAATTTAATGATATAATCAATATATCTAGTGGCCTGAATGTATGTAGTGCCGCCAAGTGGTGGACCTTCTCTATGGAGCCCAGAGACAGTCAGGGGAATATAAAGTAATGTGAATCTACTTTTCATTTAAACTATATAGACAAAAATGCACAAATAAAATATAATTACTTTCATAATATTTTTTGCCACTTTTGTTGGATAAAATGATGGATTGCAAAGCACAGCAGACTTTCCAAAGCTCAGCACTAAGACAGATATTAGATGAATGCACGAAGTTCCTTGGCTAAATCACTTAACAGCAGAATTGTCTGAACAGAATGAGAAACAAAAAGAATAGCAACTGTCTCATTCTGCTGACCTTGTGCTTGTGAATCAAATGCATGGCATTGTAGAGGCGAGACACGGCCCTCCCACCCATACATACACACATTTATACACATGTATATACACACACATACACACAGAGTTCACAGAACTTGCCCAAATACGCAAATACACAAACAAAGGCCATCTTTTCAGGAACACTTTGCTGCACCATGCGGAGAAGACACAGCCACACACACACACATGCACTTGCTCAGAGAATGAAGGGTGCTCTTCGTGCTAATTAAGTGCTAATGGTTGTGCCCCTGCAGAGAATGTTAATTAGGGTTTCTTTTCTCCTTTTGGGCGAGTATGTACTTCAACACAGCCTAATGAGGGGAGGCAGGTATGTGTGTGCCATGCTCTAGGTTAATAGGCTAGCTGCACTCAGGTCTCAGAGCTATGGCTTGAAGTAGGGGGCGTTTCCTGTGCCTTGGCCTCTTGCTTGGCCTCCACACATTGAACACACACATACACAAAGGAGCCTAAAATCTGTAGATTGGCTGAAACATACCTCAGACGTTCACTCTCACCCATACGCACCAATAAAACACTTCCTTTAACGCAATTCTAAGCAGTGTTCACATCATGCTACGGCAAATGTACAGTACCCATGAAAAGTTTGGACACACCCACACAATTGGGGGGGTGGGGGGTTGCTTTGTTTTGGGCCAATTTCCACTTATTGTGAATGTACAGCACCAGTCAAAAGTTGGACATCTTCTCGTTCAGTTCTTTTCTACATTGTAAATGAAATTGGAAGACATTAAAACTATGAAGGAACACACATGGAATTATGGAGTTAAAACTGTTAAAAAAGCAGAATATGTTTTATATTTTAGATTCTTCAAAGTAGCCACCTCTTGCTTTGAGGACAGCTTTGCTCACCCTCACCCTTCTCTCAGTCGGCTTCATGAGGTCGTCGCCTGGAACGGCTTTCAGTGAACAGCTGTGGCCTCGTCCAGAGTTAATTTGTTGTTAATGTGTTGGAGACCATAACTTGTGTTGTGCAGAGGTAGGGGCTGGTACACAGATCTATACAGTGAATAGCCCTAATCCACCAATGACCAATGAGGACATGTGTCCAAATTTTGGATGGATACTGTACCTCAAAGTAACATCGGGTTCATGGGTCAGACAATAGGATCCCAACACCCATCAGACTACAAACACAATAGGTATGAATCTGATAAGAATAAACATTCATGTAATGGCATGCACAGTCCAAATATCCCAGAAATGAGGACAGTGGTCTGGAATGCCCCCACAAGTTGGCATTCTCTCTCCAGTTCCTGTCTACGACTCAAAATCCCACCTCACAAGATAACAGGATAGGTTTCTTTGATTTATGACAGAATAGCAGAAAGAAGCCAATCAGATTCTGTGATTTACAAAAACATGTAACTCTTAAAAAAAATACTGAATATAACCTAGCATTGTTTTAGAAGATCTGGTAAAGTGTGTTGTGTAAAAATGCAAGTGTTGATGCATTTCCCATCAGCCAATCAATCATTCATTCATTCATCCATTATCTGTAACCCTTATCCAGTTCAGGGTCGCGGTGGGTCCAGAGCCTACCTGGAATCACTGGGCGCAAGGCGGGAATACACCCTGGAGGGGGCGCCAGTCCTTCACAGGGCTCAGCCAATAATATCAATTTATATTGGATTGTGCCTAATGTTCATTTAACTATTGCATTTAATAAAGAAGTCACATAGACCCCATTTTTAGAGTGAGCACCACATTACATTTTCAAGCTCCCTTGTCATTATGAATGGTAATCAATAAACCTGTTTATTATTATTATTATTATTATTTAAAACCATCCAAAACTAGAATAACTGCACCTACTTTAGGTCGGGTGCTTAAAGATGCCAGATGATCTAAAAGTCCCACTGCGGTTTAATAATTTACTCAGAACTTCTGCATATCTTCACTGTTACTTCTGCAGTCATTATATTAAACAAGAGTAACAAGGCTACCCTCCACTTTTCAGAACTAAGTTACACTTGTGTGATAAACAGCTGGAAATTACTGGCTGCCATCAGCAACTTATTTTCTTTTCACTACTACTTTGTTTTTAACTGCTGTGGCAGAACTCTCTCTGCTCTCGAGCAAACGTGTAAATAAAGCGTGACCCAATGCAGTGGCCATTTTCTAAACTCATATATCAGCAGATTCGTGATGAATAAGTCAAGTTCTCAGAAAGCCGTCATTTAAATAAAAACTGCTTGCCATGGAGAAAACGATGCCAAATGGCTTGAACGCCCACCTTGTTTACGGGCAACATAAACAGACGCAAAAAATAATAATAAATAAATAAAAACATATTGTGCTGAGCAGCAGAGGGAGCGAGGATCTGATTGGAGAAAGTGAACCGCAGGTGGAAGCGTGAGAACACGGAGTAAACACGGATTCGGGGGGTGGTATTGGAATTACCTGTGGGAGATAATGGCGCTGCACTGCCGATTAACTTCCGTCGCTTAAACGCGACGCATTTAGGTAATCTTGTCCTCCCCCCAGCACCAACACTATCCCAGCACTTCCCATCCCCCCTCCCCCCAAAAAAACATGTCAATGGCTGAAAGGCTGCTTCAGCGCTATCAGGAGCCTCTGGTCCCCCACACTGATGCAGCTGGCAAGAGGCTACCGTCGACTGTCAAAACGCACGGCGAGATCTAGTTATAATATAATTGAATTTTCATATCAGAGGAGACCAGAGTCCCAGCAGACAATAGGAGTGCTGAGTCCTCTCTGATATTGGCACAGGCCCTTTGCCACGCGCATGAAATCAGTATGTTAATGTCCCCGCGTTTTCTTTTTTTAAGGGCACTTGTGCTGCCTGCAATGTACTACCGATGTGGTTTCAAAAATTGCAACTATTGATAAGTAGGCAGCCAGCAGCCCTTAGACCACCCCCCCACATACACACGCACACACCACACACACACCTCCACTCGCTGTCCGCCCAACCACTCTCCCAGACATCGCTACGGCCCATTATTAAAATTGTAATTTATTTTTTCTAAATCAGAATGACAGCTTGCTTTCTTTTCTTTGCAGCAGGCGCTGAATCAAGCCGCTTTAATTACTTTCGTAACTTCCCTGACCCTGGGAGTGCACGCCTTCTCCGGAGAAAATGGGCTCCAACAAAGGCCTTCCACAAGCACAGGGCCTCTGTTCATTTAAAAATTTATCGAGCTCGGGAATTTCTATGATTTTGTTACCATTTCGCCTCCTATCTTTTCACAGCTCCCTATTCGACCTTCCCCCGGCCCGAGCCCAAGCGCCCCCTCAGACACAGCTTCTTTTACTTTTATTTTATTTTATTTCATTTTTTTGCAAGAAGTTTCTCCTCTGAGAAATCGGAGAATTCCACCTTATACTTAAAGTAGCACTCCTTGTTTGTGTGTGTGTGTGTGTGTGTGTGTCTATTAAGCGACTTCCTTTGGGGCGCATGTTTACCTTGACCCCCATATCCAGGCCATGGCCCTTCAGCAGAAACACAAACACAGCAGATGTAAAGAGACACACACACACACACACACACACACACAAACACATATACTTTGGAGGCATAAGCTTTACAAAGCAGGGATCAGGAGATGAATGGTGCACTTGATCTCAGTGCAGTTCTTGCCCAATAGAGGTCAGGGTCAACTTGCAAACAAAAAAAACTCATCAGTAAAGATGGTCCGCAGGTCGACTAAGAAGAACATGGTCATATAGGAGTCCACTCTTATTTATCAACAGACTGCTCGGTGAAAGATATCTTATACAAAGTGAACCTACGGTGTTTGTAAGCAGGTTTTGTTTCAGTATAAAACTCAAAGAATTAAATGACCTTAAATGCATTTGGATTAATGTAATTGTGGAACTAAAACTAATTTAGAATCAACAAATATTTTAATCCCAGAATACTCTATGCATCATATTTCTACATCACTATTCAAATGTAATAAAATAGAAACAAATTTATATAATGTAAATATCTCAAACATTCTACTTTTTCTCACAAATACTGATAGTAAAATTATAAACAAATGCTTGTATTTAATTATAAATAGATAGTGGTCTAACACTTGTGAACCACACCATTTTTATATGTATATTATTTTTTACAATTATTTAGACCTGTATCTGACTGTATATGTGATTATGTATTTAGTCCCTGTCCAAAGAAAAACACGAATCTCCAAAATAATAACTTCACAGCCGAAGGAATAAAACGTACGGAACTTTCACTAGTAGTCGATGTAAAAAGATTTTATTTCAACTCATTTTGGAGCATTACTGGTCCAGTCATCATGACAGATTCATGCAATGTGAAAGACAGCTGCAGTGTTCTAATGATGTAGAAAACCAAAAATCGACAAAAACAGAGTTACATGTTTTTAATTGGACAGTGACGAAATTGCTCTTTTCAGATTTGTGCTCAATGTGCAGCACGCACTTCTGATTTTGTTCATTTCCAAATGTATTTTAAGACCACAGTCATTCACTTTGCTCCCAGGACATCTACAATTTTTCAGAACACTGGCGTTGAAGAAAATATCAAGGAAAAAGATTATTATATTAGGTTTGCTATTCATTTACATTTACGACATTTGGCACTCACAGTGTCCATGCAGATTAAGGATCACGGGTTGATAAGATTCTTACACACGGTCTGTATCTCAGTTACTGGGAATAAAACTACCTGCGAACCTGCTGTAGAAGACATTCAAGAAATTAATGTAAAATGAATGTATTTATTCTGCACAGTTCCTTGCAATCAAATACTAGTCAGCATGGAGTGTGTGTGTGTGTGTGTGTGTGTGTGTGTGTGTGTGTGTGTATATATATCAAAGTATTCAATATAAATAGTAATGTATTTCCAATTTGTTAAGAAGAGTTTTAACCATTTCAAACATTTCCCTGTACAATCAAATAGTGATATGGTTTGGTAACATTTTAAAATCCAGCCCGCTAATTAATGGGTAAGTAGAGAGTAAGTACCTTTTAAGTAAACCGTAAGAAGATAAAATAACTACTGAGTAAGTAAAAGGTGTGATACTAAGTACCCTTAACTGTACCTATCATCAACTGATTATTTATACAATATTAAAATAGTAGGTGAACTCCTTATATTTATATAAAATGACAGTGATAGTCACTTGTATAAACTCTCATTCAATGTTTGTAATCTACAATTATGCTTAGAATTGTAATGGATTCGGAACGTAATCACGTGCCTTATTTGTAAAGTATTTGTAAGATACCAGTAATAACCACACATTTCTACCATCATGTCCTTTACTTACTCAGTACTTATTTTATCTTACAGCTTCCTGAACAGACACTTACTCTGTACTCACCCAGTAATTAGTGGGCTGTAATTTAGTGTTAGAGCTCCATAAACTGAGAAGTTTTTGCATGTAGTCAGGAGTCATTTAAGACTGTTCAAGTACATTACATCCAAACGTTTGTAGACACTTCTTCCTAAGAGTTATCTCTGCTGTTTTAATGTTCACCCATTGTGTACACAGGCATTTAACTGTGCATATAAAGTTTATATAATCTTCATAGAACAAACCAGACCAATAGAATGGCATGTTATGGAGCAGCTACACATGATCCCCAGATCACAATGCTAAATGCCAGTCATGGGCTAGAGGCGTATAAAGCCTCCTAGTGTTATGCTGTAGAGTGATGGACCTGTGTGGAACTCAAGTGATGAAGCACCACCCAGTAGTTATGGAACTTGTTCCAGGTGTGTCTGGATCCAGAGCTAGTCTTTCAACATCCAAAAACTTGACTTCATTAAGGCTGTTTTGGATGATCTGCCATTTTTTAAACAAAATGGTTGGACAATGTAAAACCTTCCTAGAAGAGTACTAGCTGCTACTGTGGCAAAGGGAATAAACTTCTTAACAATATTCTTCATGTAAGAATATAAACTGCCCTGACTATATGAGTAAATACCTTTAGAAGAGCAGGTAATAACCTCTGAGTGAGCTGTGTCTTTCTCGCTTTCTCAGACAAGCGTGGTTTCATATGAAACTGGATGTTTGTGTCTGTTATTAGAGGCTAATATGGTGTAATCCCCACTATCACTCTCACCTCTTCGCTGGCACCTCTGTTGTGGCATGGCCGTTGGCGCAGACGCAGACCTGGGCCCGGGCGACCGTCTGATAATTGAATGAGTGATTATCCATCCCATTAATATACAATGATACAGAGCATGCGGCCATATGTCTGGAATATTAATGAGAAGCTGCAGGGGGGTTGATAAGAGGGGACCAGTGCTGCTTCTGTATAGGGGTTAAAACAATTTGCCCTGGGTGGGATGACTGGGGCAATTTGTCGTGGGCTAATCCCCCCCATAAGCCCTTGCTGCCTTGTGTGGTCACCAGCGTCACAACTCACACAGTGCCCTCGGGCTTCCGGCATCTTCAAAACACCAGAGCTCAAAACACAAAAACTCCTGTCAGTTACCAGACATTGCTCTGGTTCCTTCCCACAGTCCAAAAACACACGTTGGTAGGTGGATTGGCGACTCTACCAAATTGTTCTTTAAAAGTTCTATATGGAAATGTTTTTTTCTGGGGGACATTAGGAGTTAAATATTTCTGGATGTCTGCTAACTCATTCATTTCACTCATTCATTCATTGTCCGTAACTCTTATCCAATTCAGGGTCGCGGGGGGTCCAGAGCCTACCTGGAATCATTGGGCGCAAGGCGGGAATACACCCTGGAGGGGGCGCCAGTCCTTCACAGGGCAACACACACTCACACACTCACACATACACTTTTTTTAAGATTAGGTAAAAAAAACCTTAGCCATCTTGTCATTTTCATTAATTTAATATTAAATAATTATTTAATTAGGTGTAACTGGCAGAAAGAAGATATGGTTCCAAAACCTTGATATAATGTGGAGGGATTTGTATTTATTCTTTTTTTAATCACTGTTTGATAGGAACATTTTGTCTGGTTCTAATGCGGTAATAATGTGTTACTTACAAGAAAATATGATTTATTTACATTCTAAAAATATTTGCATAACTTGTGAATGCATTAAGCATCTCTTATAGACTCTCAATTAAAATGGTTAAATAGAGGGTTAAACAGAATATTAAAAAGTTCTCTCTCTCTCCAAGAACTACTCTGACTAACCCCTAAGAACAGCGAATTCTGTTGCACACAGGAGAACCCCAAGAATGTGGAGATACTTAAGATTACTTAAGATAGGAAGATGCTTGCCATATTTCCAGATATTCCCCAAACATTCGGGTCAGGAGCATGTAAAACACTGATGGACCCGAATCTCCATGCAAATCAATATGTAACGTCTATTAGCATCAGAAAGCAATATTTCCTATTTTTCCCCTGCAATAATTGTGCATGGTGCAGCAAAGTACCTTATCATAGGTTTGTCAGAGAGAGAGAAAGCCTGGTTTCCATGGCAACAGTGAAAGCCATTGGTTTCCTTTTCAGACGGATAATGAACTTCTCTCCTCTTTATGTCACTCTTCCACTCCACTCGCAGCTTCTCAGATTAAAGTCCACATGTCCTTGAAAGTGCCTGTCTATTCCAGAATGTGACAAACAACAGAGCAGAGAGAAACCATGAGCGCAAAGTCAGTGGACATTCCTCACCACAGCAGATTATCACCACCACAGCGCCTTCAACAGCATCACATATCCCGCTGAATTACTAATAAAAACACTGTGAAATTTAAAAGTCACATGAGGTGGTGAGCGCAAACGTGGCACCACAGGGAAATGATATAAAAGTACGTATAAAAAAAGAATTATAATATAATTAAAAGACAGAATGCGTAGAATATTAAACACTCTAATATTATGTTTACGGAAGTTACACTAATAAATGAGGTAAGACGAGATCATCCATATGATGCACACTAAAGGCATAAACATTAAAAATATCGAAATAATTGCAGAGAAAATGTCTGCAAATGTTACACACAATGAAGTGCATGAATTCGTAATATTGCTACGATAACAATATATTATATGTAAAATAATGTCAAACAACTGTATTTTATTAGGAGTTTAATTAGCTATAAACATTCTGACATTTATTTACATACGGAACATATTACTGCTCAATAATTTCAATTGGGGGTTTAATTTGAAACGTCATTTACTGGGCTTTACATCTTAAGCCCTATGCAACACAACTGCACAAATAAAACATTACAAAATAAAAGCTTAATCTGAATCAACACCACGTTACACCATTTTGTTTAGGTTTACAAATATTTCACAATTAACCTAAAATTAAAACAGGAAGTCTCATGAGTGAAGAACCTTATGTGCTAGTTCTGCTCATTTGCTCAGTCTTAACAGTGGAGATAATCAGTTTCTCACCATCGGCATTAAGCGTTTAAATAAAAAATACTGCATAATACAGTAATACATTCTTTAATGACTAATTTGTTTTAAATAAACAACATGTTTACACTTCCAGTATATGCCACTATCAAACTAAAGAGAATGTTTTATTTTTTTATTTCCCTTTTACTCGTTTGAAACGTAGATGTTATTTAAGCTCTAGCTCTATTTCCTGTTCAGATAAAAACACATCTGTAATCCCTTTAACACAGTATTTAGTTATTTTTTATCTAAAAGTAATCCTTTGAGAACAAGTAAGGAATGAATCTGTGTTATAACCAAAGCAAACAAATATATTTAGACTCTTTATCTTTCTGATAAAACCAGCCTCAGCGCTAATTCACTTTAAATGTAATGTGTAAATTCAACATAAAGATACCAAAGGAATAAAAAGCCAAAAGCCAAACCTGGGCCATCTGTGTATGTATCATCCGTGATGTTCTTTTTTTCTTTTTTTGACGCCCACATATACATAGGTTGTGTATCATGCAATATTTCTTTTAAAAAATGCAGCCTAGATTAACACTTCAGGGTATATTTGTGGGGGTAAACTGCTGTAGTATGAATACGGTAAAACCCCTACTGTCTGCATGAATAGGGGTGAATGTGGTACATGTGGAAGTATACGTTTTAATCATGTTGTTTTTGCTGGTGGTGGTTTTTTATTTTTTATGATAATGGGTGGATAGGAGGTAAAATAATCATTGCGTTTGATTTTACTTCGGATTTTGGTTTTTCTTTTCTCTATCATTTTATCTGACCTGGCCGACTGAAATATGGGCACTCTCTCACTCACACACACACACACACACACACATACATACATACATATATATATATATATATATATATATATATATATATACAGCATGCAAGTTACTTAAATTAGTATGTGAATCAAAGGTAACCAATCAAAGCTAATCCGTGCTTCTATATTCAGAGCAAAAAAGGTTTCTATGTCAATGTGTAAAAGTCCAGGTCACAAAGCATGACAGAAACATACTGAATATTTACAGTGTATCAAAATCTTATATATAATATAATATATAATCTTATTTAGTGATATATATATATATATATATATTTAGGTACAAGAAACAATCCTGAATTATTACTACACTTCTTTTTAACAGCTAAACCACTTAAAATGATGAGTTTCTGATTTTAATTATGGATCTCCATCATCCAAAGACATGCATTTTTGGACAAACCATTTAACATACCTGCAGTTTTCGAAGCTAATTTTTGCAAGGTAGCTATTTGAGATTGGCCATCAGTGACAGACACACACACACACACACACACACACACACACCCTGGCTTATTCCTGATATTAGTACCTTGTGGAGAGGGGAGGGGGTGGGTGGAATCAAATCAAGTATCTGCAATTTATTATAGCTCTCAAACCTCTATTAAACAAAAAAAATACATTTTATTTTGCGTTTTTTAAAGACATTTCAAATGTGATGCCTGCAGCACACTCAGATAAAATGGGACAGGGAAAAAACAACAGTAAAATTAATAAATAAATGAAAGAAAATGGACGTTCAAATTACACTTTCCAAACATTTGTCTATAAACAAGGAACCATAAGATGTTCTGTTTACAAGCAGACCATTGCTTACTAATTTAGTGATCTGTTGCCCATTAACTGAGTTCATTTTATTTTAACACTAAACCACTTACAAGTCTTTGGAATGTGTTGCTGGCATCAAATTAATTACAAAAAAAACAACAGTATTGTCTTTGTGTTATTTTTAAAAAAATAGGGTTTAAATGATCACCAACACTGCATTATATTTTTATTACCAGCATTTGTGGTAATGGGGTGTGTAATTACAAAATATATGCGCTGTGATTGGCTAATGTACTTCTGAGTATTATGTATATTTCATCTAATCCTTTGTTCCTCTTTTGTATGTTAAATTCTAATTTACTTCCATGTTCACCTTGGTCTTGAAATAAATAAAACCATCCAAACACTTGCACTCACTTCCCCATTCGTCCTCATCCCACGCACTCCAAATGTGACATAAACATTTATGTAAGGGTTGAATGTAAATGACTACAAAGTAATAAGACAACAATGTCACTGTTGTTATAAGAATATTTGGTGGCATTACTTTTTAAAGTAGTTATGAACATGTGTTTAAAAGCATTATTTCTTTCCCTACACATTTTGCTGTTTAATTTGGAAAGTACTATAAGCAGCTGAGAAAATCTATTCAATCCTTTATTCATTACTATGCACTAAAGACCCAATTACCACCATTTGAGCAAGTAAAACTACAAAGGAGTTAAACTCAACTTTGACATGTGCCACTAAACCTCCTTTTAAAATACAGAAATAGTGTCTGACATATACAGTTAGGTTTGGAGAAGAGATTCCAAATCAAAATCAAAGATTTATAAAGATTCGGTGACAAATTAATGTTGTATGTAATGCTTTGAAATGTTGAAAAAGTTATTGATTTTAATTGTGTCCTACATCTCTATCATATGCAGGTTAAAGGACACGTAGGCACTTGTTTGAGGCTCCCAACAATAATACTGTCATGTCCCAGTGCTGTCAAATATTCAGAAACCAAATCAATCCTTCGCACATCTTCCTCTGCTCAGAGAAATCAATTCATATCATCCAGAGCCCAGCTCCCATTCACACTGACCTATGCCTTACAAATGAGGATTAGAAAGGTTACTTATTTCAAGACCTTATGGGAAATTAGTCTTTGCTGACAGTTTGTTAGATTTTTTTTTTCTCCTTCCTCCTCTTTATTCCTAGATATCTTGTATTTTGTGTCTCACAGCATTGATTTCTCTTTCATTTCAGTCAATGTTACCGTCCTTGGGCGCCAAGGCTTGCTTCAAAAGGAAGGCAGGATGAGAGAGTGTGGGTAGATGGAGAAAGGACAGTGAGAGAGAGAGAGAGAGAGAGACATAGGAAGGTGTGAGGTGAGGCTAATCAAAACAGTAGAAATAGCAACTCTCTCATCACCCGTCTTCTTGAACAATGCTGCTTCAGTTACATAGTATTCAAGCTGTCAGACACAGTCACAAAATGCATACACACAAGGGACAGTAACCAGGTTGTAGCATTTCAGCACCAAAAGTTTGTTTGAATGTCTGTTGCTGTGGCTCTAATATAGTTCAACATTTTGGGGTGTGTTGGTGGCTGTATGCTAAATCATTTCTGCAATTTTACAGTGTATTTCTGTTTAGAAATCCCTACAGAAGTAAAACGAGAAAAAAATTAACATTACTACTAATTCCACAACTTTAAAACTATATATATATATATAATTAAATCAAATTAAATCTTTACCGCATCATTTCAACACAGCAGCTGTCCTTCACATTGTGTAAAGGTTTCACGATGAATGAAAGGCTGCAAAGTTACTTGGAATAAAGTTATTTTACACGGACTTCCAGTGAAGTTAAGTTTTTTTCTCTTGCCCTGTAAAGATACTTTTTTGGGAGATGCTTGTTGTTCATTGGACAGCGGTGATATGTAAACCCTGACTGGCAGCTCAGTGTCAGCAGTAAGCGTTATAAATGGTTAAGACCCAGTTCACCCTGGAAACACAAACACAGCTTCAGTTGTATTTTATAGATATGATGTTTACATTAATTTTTGCCTCACATAAAGCCAATGAAATCTTTACACACCTGCTCCCAATATACACTGCCTTGTTTGAATCATTCTTTTATACTCACCTCAAAAGAAAATTGGAGACAACCAAATATGGACTCTCATCAATTACAAAAAAATAGCTAAAAATCTAAATTCTTTTCACGGTCTGAATGAGTAGTCTTTAGTAACATCTTTCCAATATTTCAGCCTTTTCTGACAGCTTGCCGAATATAACTAATATACAATACGTTACAATTCTTACTTCACACATACGCTATTTTTGTTTCTTCAAGTAACAACTTTTAGATATGTCTTAGTGTAGTGTTTATAAAAACGATAATTCTATATCACATTAGCCCATAATCAGAGGTGGAAATTTGGTTTGAAATAGTCCATAGAGTCAGAACTGTTTACTGTGGTAGTCTAAATAATACCTCCAAAAGCAACCGTAAGGAATGTTACTAAAATAAAAGGTTATATCTGTGCTGAGATTTATGACTTGTATAAGACCCTGACCTAAATCAGTTGATTATATTTACTAGACGCAAATGTTCATATTTTCATATTTTACTATGATCAATGTTGGCGCCCCCTCCAGGGTGTGTTCCCGCCTTGTGCTCAGTGATTCCGAGTAGTCTCCGGACCCAGCGTGACCCTGAACTGGATAAGAGGTTACAGACAATGAATGAATGTTGCAATAAAAAGTTCCAATAAACGGAAATATAGAAAAATGAGCAGACTACTACTAACAAAACCACCATAGAACAACTTTATTTACATCTCAATTAATAAATTATGCAGAAATTTTGAAAAATAGGTGAAATTAAAAAAATTATAGCAAAATACGTTACCAATCGATTTATTGGTATAAATTTATACCACATTAGTTTCATAGGAGTTACTGAATAAGTCTTAAGATTAATAACTGGGTAATAATCCTTTATTAATGGGGCTCAATTATAAAACAAATATCAGCACCTTCACTTACACTAGTAATGATCTGAAGCTCATTAATCATTGTGTGACCCTATATATCAACATTTTACAGTAAATTAACACTAAAGTACAGCTTACAATAACTTTATTTCAGTTAATCAGCCTTCTCAATACGCCACTGAATCAAGGGCGAGTTTATGAATATGCATATTAAGTCTGTATGGATGTACGCATGAGTATTGTATCCAGACCTTGGCTGGTTCGATTAAATTTGTCTCAGAACATCGATGAATGTGTCCACACTATAATGTGCCACATGAATACCCTTTTCCTGTCATTCTTTAACTCTCCCTGACCCCAAAGCCTCTCTTTTCTCCCACTTTACAAAAGCAACAGTCAACAGGTCTATTTATCACAGTCATGGTGATTAGGCAAAGAGCTTCAGCAGTTGAGAGTTTAGTTGATTTTCATATATTTAAAAGATGGCAATAAGGACATCTACTGGTCAGAACAGGAATTAAATTGTTTCCAGATCCAGGGGCAACAATAACATACCAGGTCAATCAAACATGCTGAGTAACAGAGATCAGGGGTAGAACATACACACATTCAAATCAGCCCTAATATAAAATCGGTATAAAAAATGACTGGTTCCTTTCAGTACTTTTAGAGATATATGATCAAATATATACAAATGTTAATTTGTTAAACAACAAGCTGAAAACAAGAGACACGGCTGAATCACAGAAATTGTTCCTACAACATACATCCAAACAAACATTCATTTTAGAATAAAATGAGGGATTTGCTTTATAATACTTTAAAAATGTGAAACATGCTATTTCTCAGAACCTTTGCTAAAGTGCATAAAATTGAGCTTTATAAAGAAACTTTTCGTCAATCTAGACTGGGTTTACCAAACAGATTCATGGTATTAAGATTGTTGTTAACTGGTAGAACTAGCATCACATTAAACATCAGTTAAGACCATCCTAACAGTACAAAGCTTTCAGGAAACGGGGCTCAGATTAAAAACAGCTTGGTTTTCTGCCTAATGAAAATCCTTTAAGGCAAAAGTAAACATTAACTCATGATAAATTATCTCATTTGAAATCTCCTGGACATTCTCTAGTAACAACAGTCAAATGCTAGTTATCTCATTTCCCTCCGTCTCCTTCTCTGCTCATGGGACTCCCATAGATCATCTCACACACATTTCTTGGGACTCCATAGCACCCACCCCTACCAACACACTGCTGCCTGGATAAACAAACACATGTAGCAGGTTGTCCAGCTAGAAATGTTCATTCATTCATTCATTATCTGTAAGCGCTTATCCACTTCAGGGTTGTGGTGGGTCCAGCGCCTACCTGGAATCATTGGGCGCAAGGCGGGAATACACCCCGGAGGGGGCGCCAGTCCTTCACAGGGCAATACCGACACACACTCACACCTACGGACACTTTGGAGTCACCAATCCACCTACCAACGTGTGTTTTTAGACTGTGAAAGGAAACCGGAGCACCCGGAGGAAACCCACGCTGACACAGAGAGAACACACCAACTCCTCACAGACAGTCAACCGGAGCGGGACTCGAACCCACAACCTCCAGGTCCCTGGAGCTGTGTGACTGCAAAACTACCTGCTGCGCCACCGTGCCGCCCCTCTCATAAATATTATGATCTAAAAAAAGTAGTATCTAGATGTAAAACTGAAATAACTAAGAAGTAAATATCTATTCAGAAACTTTCATTTAAAAAAGGTTTCAGTTTTTACTGGGAAAAAAACATATTCCCACCCACAGATACACACACTGCATGTACTGCAGCACATCAATAGTATATTTATGTAAATATAATACATAATTCCTGAAAATAGTTATTACATACACTGGCTGATCACAGGACATTCTCAATATTCCTTCACATTAAAATACAAGAAAACTGGCAAATTCACCAATATGTTGTTTTTGTCGTCAGTGTTCCTCTTTAAATGGGTGCATTAGTGGGAGCTGATAAAAAGGAAAGATAAGTGTGAAAGCCCTCTTGTGCTTTTTCTAACTAACCTTCCTCCACCCACTTTTCCTGCAGACAGGACTCCTCTGCTGAAGGACGAAAACAGCTGGAGCCTGGATGTGCCAGGTCTGATCTCTGAGGAACAGTTCAGTTTCTGTTGATGTACACATTCTGCTTCACAACAGATCACCTCCTCTCTCAATACCCTTCCATCCTCACTCTCTTCAACAGCATTTAGGCCATCATTCTAATGCAAATCCATTTAAGTCTGTCCGATGTCTCCTCTGATCCCCCGTGGGATCGCTGGAATGGCCTGGTTTAAGCTCTACCTTTGAGAAAGAAAAAAAAAAGATAGAAAGAAAATAGGCAAAGGAGGATTTTCCTTATGTGTGCTTTAGGAAATAAACTTCGAAACACTCATTTTGTGAGCATTCCTCCAAGGCCAAAGTAAAAGGCTGAGGTTTTGGTTTACTTATGTTGTTGTGGTTTCCCTGGTCTCCTTGTCTGCTCCTTACAAATGTTGAACACTAGAGAGTAAATGCAGTGAATAACTAACACAGTATCTGAAATAACGAGCTCCAGAATCCCTGCTCTAGATTATAACAGCAATCATGAGACTGCCTGGGACATTCATATGGAGTGTATACAGCAATCTGCTTAAAACCACATCACCCCCACAAAAGATCTTTCATCCAACACTTGGTGTTTACATTCAGAGGATTGTTTTAGCTGATGGTGAACATATGCAGCATTAAAGCTATACATAAGTGTTCCTGTGCCTACACTCTCCAGATCCTGTGAGGCATTCTTTCTTTAGATGTATCTCGGTAAATGCATTCTTTCACAACAACAAAAGAGTCACGGTGAAATTCCTTTTGCTGTAAGTCCATAGCTTGGCCCTTAGCGATCAGACACACTACTGCCCCGATCATCTGGACTCTTACACACCAAGGCAAGGTCATTCTTCTTGGCAAGAGGGGGCTGCAGATATTCACCAGATCTGCCAACATTTGGGTGCCGGGTGAATGCTCTGAGAAGCCTGGCGCGGTAGTGATCCCCTGCTAGGAAGTAAAGGATGGGGTCCAGGCAGCTGTTAACACTGGCGAGTGGACGTGTGATTTTATACATGAAGTTGATTATGTTCAGAAACCAACAGTCAGCTTCTAACACACGGTAAGTGTAGTAGAGGGTGCGTGTGATGTGGAACGGGACAAAGCAGATAGCAAACACAGTCAGCACTATAATAATTAGTTTAATGGACTTCCTTCTGGAGGAACTGCGCCCTTGTCCAGCAGAAAGACCCTGTCTTGGTTGACACAGAGCCCTTGCCATCAGGTAGTAGCACACCATGATGACCATGAACGGCAGACCAAAAAGGAGCACCATCACCACAGAGCTGTATGTGACGTAGTTCTCAAAATCGTCTGGGCTGCTGGTGTCATGGCACAGCGTGTCATTGTCCCGCTGCGTGGTGGTGACGAATATGAGGTTGGGCACCAGGCAGGCGGTGACTGTGGCCCACACCATGGCACATACCACATGTGCATGGCGAGGTTTCACCAGTGTGAGCGAGCGGATTGGATGGCAGATGCCCAGGTATCTATGCACACTGATGCAGGTGAGGAAGAGGATGCTGCAGTAAAGGTTTGCATAAAATAGAAAGCGGACGATCTTGCAAATGGCCACGCCAAAAGGCCAGTGGCTACGGTTGGCATAGTAGTAAATCAGAGTGGGCAGAGACAGGACGTAAAGGGTGTCCGACAGCGCTAAGTGGAACATGTACACCGTGCTGGGGTTCCAGGGTCGCATCTTGGTCAGGAACATCCAGAGGGCCACAGAGTTGAGCACCAAGCCCAGCACACACACCAGCGAATATGAGACAGGCAGCAGGATGTACTTGAACTCCTCGTCAAAGCGGCAGCTTTTGTTCCCATCAGTAAAGTCCACTGGTGCTGTAGTGGTGAAAGTGACAGAGGTGTTTCCGGAGAACGGCTGGAGTGATGCAGGCATCTTTCAGCTGAAAAGAGACAGACTTATAAGGTCAATATTCACAAAGCAAAATAACAGAAATAATCACTTAAAGTGAAAGGATTCATAGGTGGTACTATATAATAGGGTACTGAGAACAAAAAATGCTAATTAACCAAATTAAAAATGTTATCAAAATTAAAAGAAAATTAAAAAAAACTATATTGCCCACTACTATACAGCTAGCATGTTAGCTTTAGTGCAACAGATTACACTCATTTTAATAAAGGTCCTGCTAGTATAGTGTAGTTACTCAATACTTAACAGAAACTGACTGATCAATAAGTCTTAACGCCTGATTAATAAGACTGTACTTCCTGATGTAACAGAAATCTGCACTTCCTTTGCTTCTCTGATACAGAGAACGTCAACAAATAAGTCAACCATGAGTATTATAATGTAAAATACACTAACAGTGATACCTAAACCCTCCAAATAGTTTACAATATCATTTTGCCCTGCTACAGGGGTTTTTATCTTTCATCTTTTGTGTACATATACCTTTTTGAGTTCTTTCTAGCTGTGTAAAAAAAAGCACTGTCCTGGGGCGATATCTGAGGAGGATTGTACATGTCCAAAAGTTTCAACCCTTTTTTTAATCATCACCACAAACAAACATGGGGCACTCTACTACACGTGAGCCTAAGTTCACTATGCACAGTGCCAAATGTGGGCTGGGAAGGTATTAAGCCCTCTGTATTGTGCTTTGGAGCAGTGGAACTGCATTCTCTGGAGTGGTGACTGAGCACCATCGAATAGCTTTAGGGTTAAGTGGAAGTGGATATTGCAAATCAGAAATAATGCACTTGTGGCTGCCATTAACGTCTGATGGAATTGTTTCAATATCCCAATGTTGCATGTAAACTAGGTATTTTCTATTCGTAGTGTACATCAAAACAAGTTTGTGTTCTCATACAGGCTACTGCGTTTTGAGTTCAGAACCAATATTTTCACCTTCAACAACTCTCTTTCACTTTAGTTTAGGACCTAAATTACAAATTGTTTATTCTACAATTACAGCGATTACAGGCTAAATTTAACTAGGTACCAGAGAGAGAACCCTTTGTTAAAGAAAAAGTTAAACGAGGAGGTACCTTACGAGTTCTGCATGATCACATTGGCAAGACAAACAAAAGTAACTGAGAGTGGTTTGCTGTGAAATTCTCCATTCTAGAGAAACACACAGTGGAGGACATAGGAACCAGACGTCAGCTTCTAGAGCCACTCATAGAAAGTTATCACTTGAACTTACACTGGATGCACTCTGGTGCAAGAGAGATGTTTAAGAATGTTTTAATTTATTTATTGAGGGAATAAACAATTAAGCAGTCCATATAAAAATATATAAGGACACCTGCAGGCTTAGTTCTGTTCGTATTAGAATCAATATAAAGCCCCCAGAAGGGAGACATTCTGAATGAATCAGTTTTAAAGTCGCAGTTATTAATCCTTTAACGTCCTTAGGGATTGATGATTCTTGCCAGACGTGTTGCAACTCTTACAAAACTAGAAACTTCTCGTGTAATTCGTGTTTCTGAGGAACACTGAAAGCTACAGTGAGAACATGAGGGCTGCCTCGTATCGTGTAGACAATTCCGCCGATTTTTAGCGTTTACAGGAGTAAACAGGAGTCTGTAACTAAACTTAAACAACACAGCGCACTTTTAAATGTGCCAATTCTGTTCTTTACTAGACCAGGACCGACAAAAAAACAACACTAGTGTGACACAAATGTTCACTCACCGTTTGAACAGGGTCGAACCTCCTCAGTGTCTGAAGGTTATTATTCAGGAGAAAGGTTGTACGTTACATTTCTCTCAGCGCCCTTTATTCAGTTTCAGTTTAATGTGTCGCCATTCCAGCCGTTTGAGAAAGAAGTGACCACAGAGACCGAACGTGTTTGAGTGTGCGAATGCGTGTGAAAGTGATAGCGATAGGGCGATAGGTGCCCCCGCCCACAAAGGCACAGAAAGCCCCTTATATGACCACAGTAATTACAACTCTCACATTCAGCCTTGTGCTAATTAAAATAGCTTACTATACATAAGTCCATACATAGCTGAAAGGTCTAAGGACCGCGTTAAACGCGTTTAAACAGCGACACTTGTGCTGAACAACGCCTAGGAACGTGGCCCAAGTTTCTCACGTCTTTCAATAAACGTTTATTGCCATTGTTAATATCAAACTCAAGAGATTACCAAACATATGATAGGATAGAAATTGGTTTCTGAGGTAACCTAAAGGAGTATAAAATAAATAAAAACTATTCCCCTACCATAGACTTGCCTTTCCGAAGTTTGGCCTAATTAAACTTTGTGAAATGATATCAGGGGTGTTCCTATAATCCCATAATTCAAGTTACTTTCAAAAAAAACCATGAAAACCAGGACTACTAAGGTCAGAGAAAACATAAAACAAATGCCAATTTGGTGAAAACTTGGACACGAAACCTCTTCGTGCTTAGGGTGACCAGATCTGAGATGGTGAAAAAGAGACACATCTCCGGGGGGTGTAGACTGACCAATTAAATGTTTACAGAGAAGGTTATCGACCAATAACGGTAGCTCTACAGTCAGACCGTCCAATCAGTAGATTTTAGGCTACTTCACCACGCCCCCTTCTCACTCAAGCGAACCAATCGGAGTAGGGGAGGGCGGGACTAGTTTGTGAAGGAAACTTCTCGAAGTTCTATGTAAGCTCTAGAAAAACAAAATCCCGGACGTTTGTGAAATTCCGCCCGGACATTTTTTTAAGTTTAAAAAAGAAGACGTGTCCGGGGAAAAGAGGACGTCTGGTTACCGTATTGGTGCACAATCTTTTTAAATTAAAAAATATCTGCAAGTAAATAGCAAAACAAATTCACATTCGTCAGGGAACACATCCATAGTAATTTCATTTAGTAATGTTTTGTGGTGGTGTTTACAGACACTAAATGCAGTAGCTGTTTTAGCACAGTTTAACAATCCTTACTCCTCAGAATAGAGCATTTCAAACCGTTCTAAAATTATTCAGGCGTTAGTGATTCCTTGCAGGAGGTACAAAGTTAATACAATTAATGTCAAACAGAGAAACATTTCCAGAGTTCATAGCTCCTGAGCAACTTCAAACACCAGACATGACCTAGCTGATTTACTCTGCCTGGAGTAAGCAGCAAATTGCACGCTTTTGTGTTTTTGACACCCGTGCTCAAAAAGCAGGAATAAAATTTGGGCTACAGATAGTACTGCTGATCCAGAGAGCATTATCTTGTCCAGAGATCTCCACTGCCAACTCTGCAGGCAATCTCCCAGAACCACCTGACTAGCAACATAGGTAACACTCTCATAAAGATATAAAGATTATGGGAGAGACATTCATTTATGTGGCCTTAGATAGAGGATTAAATCACACCTGAATTGGAGATGTCGCCATAAAATAATTTAGTCTCCACAACAGTGGTGTGGGATAGCAGTCTGACTTTGTCATTAGAGTTGGTCATATTTAATTCCACACGGAAATCCTGAGAAAGGAAATGATTCAAGTCACTACCAGTACATATTTCAGTATTTCTGTATTAATGTAAAGACCAGGAACAGAAAGGACAGCATAATCCACACACAGGATGACTAGGAATGATTCAACACACCAAATAATGCCCTGGGTACTGTTAGTGGGAAGCTAAAGGCTTGGGTTTTACTTGCCAAAGGTTCAGCATAAAGGCAGGGGTTAATATTTACTCAGAGAGGATGGTCAGGAACATGGAAGAGCAAACTTTTGAAGAAAAACTTGGCAGAGTACAATAAGTGAAAAGGGCAAGATGTTACAACAAGAGATCTTTATCTAGACATAATAATACCTCATATAAGTGAACACACATGCAGACAGTTGAAGTGAAAGTCCACTCTTTCTTAACAATTGTTTTTAGTTCCTACCTAAAGTGCAGTGCAGACATAGCTCTTAATTTTGTGGTCAAACTGACAGAATAGTTTTGATCTTTGCAATAGCATTTGCACAAAAACTGACACAATAATACACACTGTATCTTAGATATTCACACTTCTTTCAATCAGGGCTGTCCAAAGGGAGACCTGTGGAACACAATGGCACATAAGGAAATTTAATTTGGCCTGCTAAAGACTCTACAACCTAACCACCCAACACACCCACCAGAGAGAGAGAGAGAGAGAGAGATTTATGCTACGTGGACCTTATTCTCATATTTTCTGTTTTAGTGTATTCATTCATTCATTCATTATCTGTAACCCTTATCCAGTTCAGGGTCGCGGTGGGTCCAGGGCCTACCTGGAATCATTGGGCGCAGGCAGGAATACACCCTGGAATGGGCGCCAGTCCTTCACAGGGCAACACACACACTCACACATTCACACCTATGGACACTTTTGAGTCGCCAATCCACCTACCAACGTGTGGTTTTTTTTTTTTTTTGGACTGTGGGAGGAAACCGGAGCACCCGGAGGAAACCCACGCGGACACAGGGAGAACACACCAACTCCTCACAGACAGTCACCCGGAGCGGCAATCGAACCCACAACCTCCAGGTCCCTGGAGCTGTGTGACTGCGACACTATCTGCTGCACCACCGTGCCGCCCTGTTTTAGTGTACTATTTTTCTATTTTCTTATTTTAATAATGCTTTTATTTTTTTATCACAATGACAGACATTGCCCTTTGTTCTCTGGCAAAGTAAAATGTTTGGGCACCCATTTTCTATATGGTTTATTCTTTACATATATAACACACAAATGACAGGAAAAAAAATGATCCAAGTTGATATTTTGAAATGTATCTAAATGTATTTATGCTTGTTAAATCTTATTAATTACATTTAATAACTATGTATTTGTAGTAAAATATATGCATATATTACTGAAACATATTAAACCAGGGGTGTCTAAAACACAGATTTTATTTACTATCTATAATTACCTGTGAAATACATTCATTTTGCATGTATCTTTTTTTTAAAACATAATGCTCATAATAATTGAAAAATTGTTATTTGTTGTTACACCTGAATTTCTTCATCTGGTTTAATCCTTTAAAACATATTCTGGGCTAGCTCTTTATTGCAGAATTAACATAAGACATCATAAGCTTCCGACCATATATGCATGACCATTCTATGGAAAAACGTCTCTGAAAGGGCACTTTATTTTTACTAGAACTATAAAGTTTGACCAAATTACTCTGAATGACTTTGCATTTTGTCCATAACTTTTACAGCTTAAGAAATAAATGCAGACATGTTGCAGATTTGTTGGTTGCACGGTTCCCCGTGTTAGGAGACAATGCATTTCAGAGGAAAACTATTCATGCGTTTCTTATTTCTTCATTCAAGGCATTGGTAAAATGAACAGGAAGAGTGGTTAGATAACACTTAGCAAGGCCTTTAGTGGTTAGGCATTTACTGGTATGGAAGTTCAATGAAAATTCCTTGTACACATTAATGGGCATTTCACATCACAGGCTATAATCACACATTATTTGGATTGTGTTGTACCTAGGTAGAATTTACAGAGGGTTTGATTTGATTATGGCTGTAGTTTCATTAGACCATGTGCTCTTATTTTGACCAGTGGTTGTACAGCAAATCCTTACAAACACTTGCAAAACTTGAGTGTTTTTCTTCTTTTTTATAGCCAAGGATGCTCACTGGCAAGAAAACAATGGACCTTACTTGCCTGTGTGTATTAACCGGAGGTCCGGTCAGCAGAGTCAAGCAGCATTCTTGGAAAGTGAGTTAGCTCAATGGGAAAGGGAGCAGGACAATGATTCACTGATCTCATCTTTGGCTTAGGGGGACCACGGGGAATAGAGTCTGCTCGATGCTAAAACCCTTTTCAGTGTTTTAAATAATAGCTTGAGTCATCAGTACAGTTAGTTATTACGACATGTTAACTCTTAGAAGATATAACAGAGACAACAGGAGCAAAACTGTCCATGACCTGAGACTTTGCTTGCCACCTACTTCTGCTTGTGGTTGACTTGAGGGATTTTTTTTTTAAAGTTAAACAACAAGTTGTTCTGTTCTGCACAAACTGTTGCACTAAGTGAAATTTAAGCCACAAAAACAAGCCACAATCGTCAGAGTGATAGTAAAAGCTGCTTTGAAGGGAAAAAGGAATGAGAAGTGGCTTAGTCCTTTTACCAGAACAGCAGAACTCCTGTACTGCAGGTTTATCAGCCACGGCATCTGACTCACACACAGAGCACACAAGGACCTGTTCCAACATGTAATAATGACTAACTATCTCTGCCCTCTTTTCATCTCTGTCTCTCTCCGAAAATATAACTGTGGTTTCTTCAGGCTCTGGTATTACTCGAAATCGCAGCATCACAGGAGACATATCACACAACGTGATAAGGCTTTCACTGTCAAAAGCAGAAACAGTCAGTAAAATTGAGTCGGAATGAAGAGAAGGTAAATAAGGAAGTTCTTTCTGTTAAATAGCATTCCCACACATAGCTCTACATTGCACTGGTTTCACCCCCCCCCCCCACCCAGAGTTCAGCTACAACAGCTACAAGGCTCGACTTGTCGTGTACTTGGACTTCTTTCCAGCTGAAAGTGCCAAAAACATGTCATATCAATTAAACCTGATCAAGTATCAACACAGTAGCATTGCTTAAATCATAACTTAGATAACAGTTTAATATTTAGAACATTCTACATGAGCATTCAGGCACCATGCCTAGTGCTGAGTTTAATGGGCTAATCAGCAGACCAAACCACCTGACATCAGTACCTCACCTCACTAATGCTCGAGGCCATATGCTATCAAACGTTCACAGACGTGGCGTAAAGGCTTCTCAGAAGAGCAGTTGTAGGCACTGCCTAAGGAGGAACAAAATGCCTATTAACGCAATTTCAGAAGGACTGTTGGATGAGCAACAGGCTACAACAGAAACAATTAACATCCCTGGGATTAAAAAAGCAGGCGTGTTATTATCAGATCAGAAAAACTCACATTGTAAAAAAATTGGGAGGATCCTGTTGGTCTGGGCTTTTATAGTTTTATATGAAGACAAAGTAAACAGGATGGCAAATTTACAATCTGATATTTAATCTCGCGTGTCACATACAGTTTCAGATACACCCTCTATTTGTTGGAAAATATGTACACTCCATAATTATGCATTTTTACAAGTACTGTAATATTATACCCAAAGCTAGCTAGTCTTTGTTTGGAATTAGGTGAACTGGACATAATTATATTTGTTCAGTGGCTAGTCATGCTTCAGTAAAATGCTCCCTTTAAGACTGTCAGTGATGAGGTCATTGGTTTTGATTACAATCATATTGTTTAGCAGCACAAAGATGAAGCAAGTGCAAACACAACATCTTTCTTGAAGAGATGCCATGTAATTTCTATGCAAACAGCTCACGTATCAGTATAATACAAATGTGCTTGGATGACAGAAGAAGCAGTTAAAAACCCAATGAAAACTGTAAGAGAGTAAACATAATAAAAACAGGGAGGTTTGGGATAATCCCTGTACCAATACGACCTAGGCGTCTGTGATGCACGTGAACTGTCCGTGAACATATGGCCGTTATTACGTGTGCTGAGAGCATAGAGTGTCATCTCTCATGGGTAGACACCTTGTTTCAAGAAGATTAATACAGAGTAAGGGTTGTACTAGATGTCTAAACAAACATGACATGAAAAAAACGTAATATTCTTCATCCCAAATGTACATTTCATGCAAGAAAAGTAAAAAGGGGATGAACAGATTACTACAGTGAACCTGGAGCAAATACACAGAGAAAGTGATATTTTGGATAGGATAATATAATGTAAGAATAGGGGTTAATCTTACGTGAATTTAAATGGATTTTCATGAAAGACTTAAGTACCTTAAATGCCCAGAGTGAAAAATGAATCTGTTCCCCAAACAAACCCAGCTTCAATTCCAGATCTCAAAGTGTAATGTAAACAGAAACAGATAGCAGTGATTTTGAAAACCATGTTGATCTGTATACTTTTAGCACATATTGCCAAGAGCAAGGCCAAAATTTACAACAGAGTTCCCTTCCCTTTCAATCCCTCAGATAGCACTGCATTAATGTTAATTAAACTGCAATTAATGAGTTCAGGATTATTTAAGGAAACCATGCAGAAGGTAAAACAAAAAATATCATTTGGATTGTTTTCAAAAGAGCGGCACGGTGGCGCAGCAGGTTAGTGTCGCAGTCACACAGCTCTAGGGACCTGGAGGTTGTGGGTTCGATTCCCGCTCCGGGTGACTGCCTGTGAGGAGTGTGGTGTGTTCTCCCTGTGTCTGCGTGGGTTTCCTCCGGGTGACTGTCTGTGAGGAGTGTGGTGTGTTCTCCCTGTGTCTGCGTGGGTTTCCTCCGGGTGACTGCCTGTGAGGAGTTGGTGTGTTCTCCCTGTGTCCGCGTGGGTTTCCTCTGGGTGACTGTCTGTGAGGAGTGTGGTGTGTTCTCCCTGTGTCTGCGTGGGTTTCCTCCGGGTGACTGTCTGTGAAGAGTTGGTGTGTTCTCCCTGTGTCCGCGTGGGTTTCTTCCGGGTGACTCCTCTGTGAGGAGTGTGGTGTGTTTTCCCTGTGTCCGCGTGGGTTTCCTCCGGGTGCTCCGGTTTCCTCCCACAGTCCAAAAACACACGTTATTAGGTGGATTGGCGACTCAAAAGTGTCCGTAGGTGTGAGTGAATGTGTGTGTCTGTGTTGCCCTGTGAAGGACTGGCTCCCCCTCCAGGGTGTGTTCCTGCCTTGCGCCCAATGATTCCAGGTAGGCTCTGGACCCACCGTGACCCTGAATTGGATAAGCGCTTACAGATAATGAATGAAAAAATGAATGAATGTTTTCAAAAGAGCAGGTTACACTGTGTTTGTTTCTGTTTTTAACAGCATTGTTTCATCTGTCCCAATTGATTTGCGATTAAACTGAAGATTCCAATATCCCAAACAAGACATCATCAGTACATTTTCAGCAAGTGTAGAATGTCTTCATACATTTGGACAATTATTTCTGGAGCCTCCTCAGTAAGCTGCTTGAGAGAATGCCAACAGTGTGCAAAGGGACCTCCAATTAAACCTGGTGTTATTTTGCAGAACTTTCAAATGAAAGATTAGTTTTTTAACATTTTCTGACCACTACACAGTTCTTTTTATGTTATTGTTTAGTTGTGTGCTTTTTCTATTTCCTAAAACAACAATAATAAAATATCTTTCATTAGTAAGTACCTGAATATTTGACTGGCCCTGTTTATAAAACTTTGTTGTAACTGAAAACTGTGGTAATCATAGTCTCTGTGTTTAGTCCCAGATCTTGGGTAAATTCTCCAGGATTCTCCGGCGGTGAGATGGGTTTGTTACTCCAGAGGCACGAAGGTCCTCCTCAGTAATGCCACTGTAGAAGAGCCACAACTTACGTTAATTCACAACTATTGACCAGAGAGACAAAGATCTAATTTCACACCAAAAGAGTTTCAGAAAGAAGTACCCAAACACTGTTCTAGTCATCTGTTCTAGAATTATGCTTAATTTATGTCTAGAAATACTCTAACATGCTACGTTTCTTTATTCTTATACATACATTAATGTTTTCACTCTACCCCAGTTTCATGGGAATGTGTTAAGCCTATTTTTGGAGTAAATTAATTTCTATCACATCTTTACTAATGTTACTGGTTCCATTTAGGCTTAGGCTTAATCTGTCTCTTGAAAACTCACCCTTCCAGTGCTTCTGGGCTCCACTGCAGGGCACCAACTCTCTAGCTGTCTACCACAGTTTAAGGGATAGCATATGTATTTCTTAATTTGTCAGGATATCCCATTAGGACGTCAAATACCTGCAACTGGTCAGGGCAGTTAGTCTGCAGTACAGAAGTGAACTGCCCTCTTGATATTTGCAGGAGGACCAAAAGTTGAAAGTGCATGCTGCACATATGACTAAAGTTCACTTATGTGCCAAAGTAAGCACAGAATACTACACACGTAAGAATCCCTGGCCAATACCCTACCACTTTATTCACTTACCTCTGAAATATTATTAGAACTGTTATTTGCTAAGAGCAAGAGTGTCAACCCAGTGCTGTAAATGTAAGTATAGGTTGTACTGAAACGTAGTGTGAATGTTCTTCTTAGCACCATTTTCTCACCTGAAGTAATCCAGGTCATCCCAGCCATTGAGACTAAGACCCTGAGTATAGCGCTGCAGCCCTAAAGAACTGAGAAGCTCTCGCACTGTCTCTGGAGCGCCTCGCAGAACTGACACCTGAACACACCAACATGGATCAGTTTATTGCCCACACACTCCATGACAGAACAATTTAGCATTGACGTAGATAAAGCACTAAATTTAGCAATAAACCTAGATAAAGATTCATGAATATAACAGACTCTAATTTTTTATTGATAATTATAGTAGGCACAGCAAATGGAGGTTTGTCTATATTCACCTCTTTTTCCCAGCAGGAACTGGCGTCTAAGCCTAAGGCATAATCACACCCATAATGCCTCGGCTGAATGGACTTGTGGTTCAAGGGGTACTTTTCTACTGGTAGGAAGTCCACCTCACTCAGTGATTTGGCTATCTGTAGAGCAGTGAGGGAGTTATCTCCTGAACTTGCAGGTGGGTGTTCCACTACCCAGGGAGCAGATGCCTGGCAGTGGGGAACTCTGTTGGACTTGTATGGGTAAAGTTTCTGTCCATCTTTGTATGGCCTTTGGACATCGCGTGAAAAGACAGAATGGTTCATGTATGCATTTGCTACTTTTTTGACAGGTAAGACGGACTCCTGTGTTATGCAAGTGCTTTGAATTTGTGAACGAAAAGAAGGGTGGGGAGTGCTATTCTTTTGGTTTTGGGCAGGACTTGACAGATCTGGTCCAGGAAAGAGCTGGTAGGATGAATTAGGCTGAGGGGTAATTTGTATTGGCCGGTCACAGGGTGGAGTATAAGGAGGTAGAGAGCCAGGAATCTCAATTTCGGTGAAGTCAGACCTGTGGGCAGCTCTCCGGTCATGGCTGTTCCCCCCTGTGACTTTGGGAAGCTGAATCACTGATTCTCTGGACCACATAGCGGTCTCCTTGGGCAAAGGGTCCTCCTCTACTTTTCGCAACATGGGAACACCCTCAAAGATGAAGTAGGCTGGGTTAGTGTAACTTCGAGGAGCTGTAGCGCGTGAGGATGATGGCCCTCTGGAACAGACAGAGAGGACAGAACTGTCAATAGTCAAATGTCAACAGAGAAAGGAGAATATAAGTAAAAAGACGCAGAACACCCACTTAAAGTCAGGCATAAAGACTTTACATAAACACTTTCACTTCCCTTTACCAACAAAGCCATCTACTTACTGACTGATGGGAGCACGGATGGGTGGAGGAGAACATGGGCCTCTAACTGATCCCTTATCGTCATTTTGAATGCAGAACCACTCTGCAACAGGAAAAAACCCATAATTTATGCCAAGGGTCTGTATAAATAAATATTCTGTCTAGAGTAAAAGCCTGAGGCATACAGCGAGATTAACACACTCACACTTAGTGTCCTGAAGACCTCAGGATGCATCTGGACAAGGTCTGTCTTCAGGGAGCCAAAAGAGGAAGCCATAGCAGATACAAGAAAAAGCAGAGCAGCAAGCACAGAGGAACCAAAAGAGGAAGAGCCATGGAGGGAGCAGGTTGAATTAGGAAGCGATAGAGCAGTGAAAAAATAATTGACAGCAAGGACAAAAAGCTGACTCACCATAGATTCTCTCCCGGGTTCGGCGTCTGTTCGGGGGAACATACACCTTCGTTCTGCCTCGAATGGAGCCCATCTCTTCACCTCTATGGGTCAGGCACATCTCAAACATCTCTGAAGAACCGGTTATCACTGACTGCAGAGCCACACAGCATTCACCTGAAACAAAGATGCATGCCACAAACCACAAACCAATGGTTATTTTTGCAAAACAACTGTTCAAGGAAAGGAGATTTGATTACTCACCATATGACTCAAAACCATCACATGACTTTACTGAGAGGAGCAAGTATTGGTCTCGTAGATACTCCATGTCTGAAACAAGTAGATGAAGCTGAGGAAAGAAAGATTGTTTTAGAGTTCATCAAATCAGCTTATAATCAATGGCATGCTAAAAACCTCATAACTTTAATTATTTTCACTGCATTTTATATTATGCAAAATTTCCATGATAAATTGACCAGTAAAATGGTACTTAAAGCAAGTTTTGGAAGTTTTTTTTGCCTCTCTCCTTGGTTACCAATGGTTTTATGTAAAGTCACTTTACTTTTTTATATCATACTTGTTACACATTCAAACCCCGTGTGCTCATTTATCTCGTTTTTATTTCATGAAGAAAGGTACAAAGACTAATTGTGAGTGTAGTTCTGAACCTTTGGAAGTTGTTTGGAAGACCAGCCCAGTTTAAGGAACCCTGGCACCTCACAACTCTGAGAGTCATTCTCTGCTGAACGACGAGGTTCTACTCAGAAAGACAGTAAAAAGAGAAAAGAAAACAAGAAATTCCCACATTATCTTATTGACATTTTTGACATGTTAACAAAGCCAGACTTCAGCATGCCTCATACACTGAAGGAAAATGGGGAACAAAAGGCACCTTCTAGACTGCGGGAGTGGAACTCAATGAAGAACTTGGCTTTGCTGGAAGTCTTCACTATGGTCTCAATTGTCTCCAATTCAATCCAAGCTCGGTCTGAACACGAGTTTGAATCTAAATCCACGAAGCAGACAGATGCATACGGTCAGCAATAAACGGCTAAAGCTTTCAAAAATGTTGTCAATGAAGCTGTCATCTGTGAGTACAATGTCTTGGTACGTGGGGCTGACAAATAAATAATCAAGTTTGAAAAGGTCTTGAAAGAAATGTTTCAGCAGAAATAAAAATATCAAGGAGAACCAAAGTGTTGGACAGGAAAGGATTGTATAGAACAGTACACTCAGCAGCCTCCTGATAACCCCATGAGTTGTTGCAAAATGAGGAATGGGGTACTATGAGTGTTGAAGAAATTCAAGTCAAATAAGAAACTGAGAATGCCACTTTCAGTTAGTTTACAAACCTTGTCTGGGGAACTGCGCAGCCACTCCAACTTGAAACGTAGCAAAAACAGGAGAGTGGTCACTGGTGAAGATATCGTCAGTGCACCCTAAGAGAAAAAATTAGACTTGAGAATGTCAAAAGAAAAGAACACATTGCTGACATCACAATTTCTAAATCGGTGCCCTGATTCTAAAACGCTTTTCATTTTCCTGCACCATACCATACGCCTCAAAGCGTTTCCTGTTCTAACAGTGACTTTGCTGAGGAGGTTGTATTGTGTGGACTTTTAGAACCATAAGTCAGACAGGATATGACTCTGATGATGGACCACAGACCAGTGTTATGGCCTCTACAAACATATCCTAAGGAAACCTTTACAGCCCTTATGTTTTTCATCCAGGAATGCTACGGAAAGAACAGTCCAGCGTTTGATTGCCTGTCTGGTCACCATCCTGTAAGAATTTGAGCCATTTCTCAGATCTTTGAGCTGGTTATCAGTGACATGCAGATCAAAGGAGGCATACTCATTGGACAGGGCACCTGTCATATACTCATGCAGTCACTCATGGAACTTTTGGGAAATTTCACACATCCAGTCCACCCACCAACATGTTTCTGGATTGTGGAAGGAAACCTGAACACACCAGTGGAAAAACAAACAGAGACGAGGAGAAAGCACCGAAAGGCCTCACGTTGACACAAGGCCAGAACTGAACCCACAACCCCAGGACTCTGGAGCTGTTGTTATATTAAACTTCAAAAGTGTTTTCGGTTAAAAAGCTTAAAGCAGATTCTAAAGTAAACTTATATAATCGCACTGGTTCACAGCAGTAATGAAAGCAACCATATATCCTTTGATTCTTTTCCCTGATGCTTGAGACATATAAACCCATTTACATGCAAGTTGTCATAAAGCAAAAGTAGTACCCAAACGCAACCTACTCCTCTTTTATCAACGCACAACAATCAACCATAAAATTATGACCATCTACACTCATTGTCCATTCTCTCAGCTCCACTGTCCACAGGAGCACTTTGTAGTTCTACAAAAACAAATCCACCAGTCCATTTGTTGCTTTGTGTACACCCCCCACCCACACACACACCCAACTCATTTTCTACTGTTCTTGAATGGTTAGGACCCCCACAAGACCACCACAGAGCAGGTATAATTTGGGTGGTGGTTCTTTCACAGTGCTGCAGCGACACTGATGTGGTGGTGTATGTTATTGTACAAGTGGATCAGCCACAGAAGGCACAGCATGTAATACCATAATGCAAGAAGATTGGGATATGTTCCCATTAACATAATTGACCACATCTTTGGCACCCTGGCAATCAAATACTGTAGTTTAACATACCATAAGAAGTACAAGTGATATAGGTTTCTGGGTAAGATTTCCACAAAACACGGTCACACCATGAAGGCCCATTCACTCTGACCTGAGGAAATACAGGAGAATTTCAATTATATGTGCATGCATATAGCAGTTTGCAAAACCTCACTTCCATCATGTATTTTTTAATGCAGGAACAGTGTCTACTTTTCTGTAAAGGCTTTAGCCTAGGTATTGGAAAAATGCTATGAGGACCTGATGTCATTCAGTTCGGACGGAAACCAAAATTCCAGTTTCCAATAATGCTGCGCAACAATGCAAGAGAGGTTTAAAACCCTTTTAGGCTCATGTGCAGCTGATATAGAGTGTCACATTTCATTTTAGCGCATTCCTATGAAGATTATAAAAGTTGTGTGTGCACAGTTGAATGTCTGTGTTCACAATGGTTGCTCCTTAAAGTAGCTGAATCCACAGATATGACTTCAGGGTTTTAGTAAATATGAAATAATTATTTATTTTACAATACATCTGCTGGGAACATCAGCATTCATTTTGCCTAAAAGTAAAGCATCTGCTCCCCTCATTTAGGAACACAAGGACATAGGCATTACTCAGACCAGTTTTAGAAGTCATGACAGCGTACTTAACCTGTCTGCAGCTTACCCCTGAGTGGAATAAGTGTCCATTTGGAAGGTCCAGGCAGTGAAAATTAGCTTAATGTTGGTTAACAGATATATACGTCTACATAACATCAGTCAAAAGAGGCACGATCCTCCAGAACTGTTGTTAATGTCTTGACAGTGTAGGTGGATTATTATGAAAACACATGTGGAACCATGAAGATATGCATATGCTCAGATAGCAGGCATAAGTAGCCAAAGCAGAACACATAAGAACACACAAACACTGTGCAAATCTCAGAGAACTCCCTTAATTTATTTGATTCCTAGTCAATACCTTTCAAAAAAATACTTTTGCAAAGATAGTTCTGAGGAGATTAGATGTGTTACATGTCCAATAATTAAGGACAAGGGCGAGTTTCCCAAACTCATAACCATCAAATAACTACAGTAGCAATACCCATCAGAAAAGCAAGACTATTCATACTATACGGGAGAAAAATCAATCGTCCTTTAGATTTGAATACAGCTCAACAATGAGTCTGAAAGGACATGGAATTTGCAAGAAGCCCTTAATGAAATTACCCTGAGACATAGCAAATTAATCAAAGAAGCTGTTGGTGTTCTCAGAACGGCAGATTTGCCCCAAATCCCAAGCCTCAACATCACTGAATTTCTTACAGATTACGAGGATATGCAGAAAATAGAACCAGCTTTAAGGCTGAACGTAGGAGGTGTGGAAAATGATCTTTTTGAATGTAAATCTCACAAAAAAAATATTCTGCCTCTTTTTTTCTACTTCAGCACATGGAAATTTTATAGACAAAGGGGTAGTCTCTGAATTACACAGCACTGCTATTAATGTTGCACTGGTACGATGAGCAAACTGTGGTCTTTTATTTTGCAGAAAGTGAGTGGAGACATTCATGCTTTTCACTCTATTCAATTTAGATCGGTACGTTCCTATACGATTTGTACCATATAAAGAAAAGTGTAATTTAATCTTTGCATATTTTGAATCCAGGTGACATATAACTAAACAATAACGACAAGGACAAGTGAAATTAATAAACTTCTACCCCACTGGACTTGTACTTCTGCCATAGGTAGCAGTCTCTGGAGCCACGCTCATATCTGTAAGTAGGTGGAAATGAGATCTTTTCTTCCTCTGGGAAGTGAGAAAGAGCAAATATCATTAGAAAACACTAAACACAAACAAAAGCAATGATAATAAAACGATACATATGCACATACACTGAACAATCACTGGATTAGAAACACCTATGTTTCATCTACATTCATTGCTCATTTTATCAGCTCCACTGACCCTGCAAGAGCACTTTGTAGTTCTTATCCCTGTTTCACCATGCTCTTCAATGGTCAGGACCCCCACAAGACCACCACAGAGCAGTCATGATTAGGGTGGTGGATCATTTTCAGTGCTGTAGTGACACTGAGTGCTGAGAATAATCAACCACTCAAACCATACCTGCTCTGTGGTGGTCTTGTGGGGGTCCTGACCATTGAAGAGCAGGGTGAAATGGGGATAAGAATGTATGCAGAGAACCAGGTGAACTACGGTCTGTAATTGTAGAACTACAAAGTGCTCTGGCAGGGTCAGTGGAGCTGATAAATTGGGCACTGAGTGTAGATACAGGGTAGGTGTTCCTAATCCAGTGATTTTCCAGTGTAATATTGATGTATTGAAAAAGTAAAGATCCGTACTGAAGTTAAAGTAGGCCTTTCTTTTGTGCCGTTCCCGAGTCAACTGGTCAGTACACATCAGCTCTTCAAACTCACGCTTTGACACATGCTTTAGAATTTCCTGTGTAAGAAAGAGTGAGTCAGGAGGCAAAGACCTTGATCTCAGAAATCTCACATACCAACACCAAGGTTCATAGAATGCGTTACTGTGATAATGACATGAGGAACTGAATGAAGCTGGAATGCAAAGAGTTTAACAGCGGTCTCATAAAAGATGCAGATATCTAAACAGAAAGTCTGTGTAACCTGGACATCAAGGTCCAGCCGGTAGTTGAGGTCACCACACCAAAAGAGATGGTTGAAGCGCAGACTGATGTCAAAGGCACTGAGCTGATGGTCTCCTAGGGACAAGAGTCTGAGGATGTCTTGAAAGTTCTGATTTCTCCTGCAAATAAATAAAGACAGAAGTTATTAGTGGTTCCAAATACATGTACTCATAATGTACAAGAGCTGCTCAAATGAAAATCAATTTTTAAAAATGTTATTTTAAATTGCAGAATGTAATGAAATTATGAAGATGAGTACAATCAGTGAAAACCGAGCTGAATAGTGGTTTACGGTAGTGCTACCGTAGTCATGGTGGGGAATTACAATCACAAAATAAACATATGTCCAAACATTTCTGGAGAGAGCTTATAAATAGCCAACTGAGCTACTTTAATATGCACCTATTGCTGATATAGATATTCAGCTGTGCACATGCAGTTTGTATAACCTACAAAGCAGTGGCGGATGCTGGTCTTTCAAGGAGGGGAAGCTCAATTCCGGCCTACATCATAAAATGTGTTGGTTTATTTATACGTAAATTCTACCCTCTGTTCCTTTTTAAGAAAATGCTCTGTGACCCTGTCGTACCAACAAGGCGTCTTTTCCAGGGACTTGACTAGTGTCCTCTCAATGGCCAGCAGAGCTAGGCTGCTTAAACGGCCTTGGCCCATGTGAAGTGTGTCCGACTGTGCTCCCACGGATCTTTACACCAAAGGATCGCTGATTCGCTCATTTCGCTGTCAATCAAAAAGGGATTCAGCCTCAGACAGATCATCCAATCATCATGCAGAAGCTGAGCGTCCGGGCCAGCCGAGGCCAGCCCACTGCCCCATAGACCCCCAGAGACGCTGAGCGTCCGATGGGCGGGACAAAGCCCAGCATTTATCCAATGACTCGTCTCGTTTCGCTGCACTTCGCTACTTCGCTATTGAACTCAGTGGACGCTTAGCGTACGCACTGTTTATGGCACTGTGAAGCTGTGGGAATGATTGAGAGGAAAGCCGCAACTTTACTAGTGATAAGAAGCTGATTCTGAACAAAAGTTGAGCGCGTTGTAGTGCATATTTATTCAATGACATGTACACACAACAGTATATATTTGATCACTTATTTTTTTTAATTTTAGGGGAAGCTGAGTTTCCCTTGCAGTCTTAGAGCAATCGCCACCGCTACAAAGAAAAGCATAAAATAAAATAATAATGCAAATGTACATGGGTTTAAAATCACTATTTCCAATCTCAAGCATTAGCTAGAGGAACATAAAAAGCCTTCCAGCATTATTTGTGAAGCAATGGAACCATGTTCTACAGTTTAAGTGGCTTGTGTACGTTCTAAGAATGTGGAATAAACAGGAACAGATATTACTTGAAAATGGCACCGGATGCGCGATATGAAAGGAGTGCTTGGATGTGGGTGGGGATGAATACCGAAGAGCTTTCTCACTGCCTGAGGTCAGGTGGCAGTTCACAAAACCCATGGACGTGCCATTAAAGAGGAAGGAGATGCCCACGGCCCCTTTGTTTCCTGCAAGCATTCAGAAAAAAATAAATAAAATAAGCACTGCTTCTGTAGACATCACCTCAACCTATTGTTTCTTCTCACTTGGGCATGGCATATTTGGCTGTAGAGCAAAAGACTGAGAAGGGGGACTTCAAGAAATCAAGGGAGTAAAAGATAAAAAGTGGTAAAAGACAGAGAGAGAGAGCCATTATTGATACATTATTTGAGTAGTGGCTCTACCCAGTGTGTTTCCTAGGCCCGTCTTGACATTGGCAGTGTTTACTTGACTGATGCGTCCCTCATGTTCAGGCCTCACAAATACAGCCAGTCTGATGTTCCACAGAGACTGTAGTGCCACCTGCAGGACGTTCACACATAGCACATGCTCAGTGGTAAAGGAGCTAATGCAATTGTTAGTTAACTGAACCAGCATGAGAAAAAAAAAATAGCTGTATATAGTACTGTGCACACTTTAGGGAACACCTGTTCATTTGCTCAGTTCTCACTCATAATGATAAGATCCGAATATTTTCACGGATCCAGGAAGCCTGTTTTACAGAACATTATACAAGAGATTCACCGATTTTCTTTTTCCTCAGTAGTTAGAGTGTGTAAATCCTTCGCAATACAGGATTCAGACAAAAATATCCTGCTTTTGTCGTCATATATATATAATTAACATCTTGTATTTAACGAGTGTTAAATAAAATAAATGATTACATACACACATCCATAACATTATGACCATGTTTCTATGTTCATTGTCCATTCTCTCGGCTCCTTACAGGTGGACTTTGTTGTTCTGCAATTACAAACTGAAGTTCATCTGTTGCTCTGCATACTTCCACCACCCATCACCCTGTTCTTCAATGTTCAGGTCCCCTCAGCTACAGTGCAGCTATATTTTTGTCTGGTGGATCATTCTCAGCGCTGCAGTGATACAGACGCTGTGGTGATGTGATAGTGTGTGTTGTGCTGGTGAGAGTGGAACAGACACAGCAGTGCTGATTTAAACACTGTCCACTCATTGTCCACTCTAGTAGACATACCTACCTTATTGGTAGCCCATCTGTTGCTGTATAATGTGTGTTGGCCATCCTCTAGTTCTTCATCCGTGGTCACTGGACGTTACCCATAGGACACTGTTGGCTGGATATTTTTGATTAGTGGGCTATCCTCAGTTTAGCAGTAACACTGGGCAAACAAAATATGCAGAGCAGCAAATGGTCTACAGTTTGTAGTTGTGCTCCTGTGTGATCAGTGGAGCTGAGGGACTGGACAGTGTGTGTAGAAACAAACAGGTGATCATAATGTAACGGTTGATCCGTGTACATATAACTACTTTACTGCGTCACAAACAAACAGCAATGTTTTAAGACGGACCATGTATGAATAAATGTTTCACAAGTCTTTCACCTGTTTAAAGTCAATATGAGTGGCACTCTTAAGAGTGACTCTGATGTGCTCTGCCCACTCTCTCTCTCCTTGTGGATTGTCTTGAGTTCCGAGAGCATATATATCATGCGGCAGCGAGGAAACTGACTCGTCAGGTGTCAGTCCCAGACCACAGCAGGTTACCCATGACTGGAGAGAACGGGGAGGCGGGGAGCCACCTGGAAATACACAATAGGCATCAACAGGGTTTCACCATAATCATCTGTACAGTCAGACACAGTACAGCCATTCCTCAATGGAATTCTGGGTGAATTTAACTTCATAAACACTTTCATACTGCACTGTATGAACGATTAAACATCTATTTAAATAAAACATTTTTAAACAGTATTCCAAAGGTTTACCCATGTTCCATGTGCCCACAAACACAGAAACGAGGTCCGGTTCACTCTGTTGGCAATAGGTGGTCTTCATCAACTGCAGAAGTTGGCAGAAAGCCTCTCTTTTCTGCAGAGGAGATCACATTTCACTTAAATTAATCAAATAAACCTGACCTTAGATCAAAATGCTACATCAATACATCAATCTGGAAATGTCAACTTGTCTGAAAATAATGCAGATTTTAAATTTTCTTTCATATTTTCATTTTAATATTTTTATTTAGTCTTATATCATTAACATGTCTTGGAATCTTTGAAAAACAATGTAAAGTATTGTAATATGTAGTATTTAAATGTGTAATATGTTTTATTGTATATCGCCTTTTAAAAACTCTGATAATCTGGTATATAATAAACAGATCACTTAATTATGTCCATTATAATAATGTCCATTTCTCTTAGTTGTATGTCTAACCTTGAAGCTTTCAAACAGCAGTTCTCGTGGAGGTTTGTGATGACTATCAATGATCATCCTCAGCTTGGTTGGGCTGCTCTGAAATTTCACCAGCTGTAGAACTAGCACCAAAACTCTCATTACATTATGTTATCTGCTATATTAGTAAAGCGGTAGACAGGTCCAGACCTGGTGGGCATGGGTTGAGCACAATTTGGTAATTTCTTGCTCCAGTTGCTGAGCTGAATCAGACGCATTTGAAAAAGCTAATCAACAAACTGTGCTGGGCTACAGCCCTTCAGGATCTGGGCTATGACATACAATATTTGAAGTCTGCGAAGGAGTGAAGGGTACAAGACAAACTTACTCCTGTCATGTGTGATGGTGTCCACTCCAAATGAGCCAATCTTCCGGTCAAAGAGGAGTGCCCCATTGTCCACGTCCACTGACACTGTCTGTTTGCTGTATCCAACCACCTTCACCTAAACATGAATACAGTATTTTATTTTCAGGCTTCCAAAAGGATCGGAATGAATCCATATAAATAAAATATACTGATAATAAAACCAACAATACTTATTTAAATCAATTCACAACAGGCACTGTATTGAATAGTTTTCTACTGAGAATTCTCATTCATTCTTTAGCTAAATTTCTCTCACCCGCCTTAAAGTTACTATGTTGATGTGTGGGTAAGTAATTAGAAAATGCAATGCAATATTATTAATGTTGCGATAACCAACTACTCCCTAATAAACACAGCGTCACATTCATGGAGGAGGACTTGCCTGAAAGCTGTGCACAGGGATGGATTTGCTGGCCTGTTTTACAGGTGACACTGGTTCAGGTGGAGGTGCTGAGTGCACAGAGAGATTGTGATTGGCCACAGCTTCCTGGAGGGCCTTAAGAACCTACAAAAGAAATGTGGCAGAGCAGTTAAATGAACGAATGAATGAATGAATTAAAACAGAACACTGAAGAATTAGGCAATTGAATCTTTACAACAAAGAAACATATATGAGCCGTTTTTATGAGCTCCGTTGAGTTGTTCATTAGCAGTGAAAGCAAACAGTTTTGAATAGGTTTGAATGGAAAATTACTGCATAATAAACAGGCAAAAAGTTTTTATAATATAATGACTGCTTTATACTGTATGCAAGGCAACAAACAATGTCATTTCATGGTTAAGAGTTTCATAAAATAAATAAAGGGGCAGCACAGTGGTGCAGCAGGTTAGTGTCGCAGTCACACAGTTCCAGGGACCTAGAGGTTTGGGGTTCGATTCCCGCTCTGGGTCACTGTCTGTGTCTGTGAGGACTGTGGTGTGTTCTCCCTGTGTCTGCGTGGGTTTCCACCGGGTGACTGTCTGTGAGGGGTGTGGTGTGTTCTCCCTGTGTCTGCGTGGGTTTCCACCGGGTGAATGTCTGTGAGGGGTGTGGTGTGTTCTCCCTGTGTCTGTGTGGGTTTCCACCGGGTGACTGTCTGTGAGAGGTGTGGTGTGTTGTCCCTGTGTCTGTGTGGGTTTACACCGGGTGACTGTCTGTGAAGGGTGTGGTGTGTTCTCCCTGTGTCTGCGTGGGTTTCCTCCGGGTGACTCTCTGTGAGGAGTTTGGGGTGTTCTTCCTGTGTCTGTGTGGGTTTCCACCGGTTTGACTGTCTGTGAGGAGTGTGGTGTGTTCTCCCTGTGTCTGCGTGGGTTTCCACCGGGTGACTCTCTGTGAGGAGTTTGGGGTGTTCTTCCTGTGTCTGTGTGGGTTTCCACCGGTTTGACTGTCTGTGAGGAGTGTGGTGTGTTCTCCCTGTGTCTGCGTGGGTTTCCACCGGGTGACTGTCTGTGAGGAGTGTGGTGTGTTCTCCCTGTGTCTGCGTGGGTTTCCTCCGGGTGACTGTCTGTGAGGAGTGTGGTGTGTTCTCCCTGTGTCTGCGTGGGTTTCCTCCGGGTGACTGTCTGTGAGGAGTTTGGTGTGTTCTCCCTGTGTCTGTGTGGGTTTCCACCGGGTGACTGTCTGTGAGGAGTGTGGTATGTTCTCCCTGTGTCTGCGTGGGTTTCCTCCGGGTGACTGTCTGTGAGGAGTTTGGTGTGTTCTCCCTGTGTCTGCGTGGGTTTCCACCGGATGACTGTCTGTGAGGAGTGTGGTGTGTTCTCCCTGTGTCTGCGTGGGTTTCCTCCGGGTGACTGTCTGTGAGGAGTTTGGTGTGTTCTACCTGTGTCCGCGTGGGTTTCCACCGGGTGACTGTCCCCACTGGACCCACCGTGACCCTGAATTGGATAAGCGGTTTAATGGATGGATGGATAAAATAAATAAATACGTGCATATATGGTTCTTCATTGCAAGGGCTTGATTCTTGAGGGAGGAAAAATAAATAAAAATATAACATTAAACATGATGATGAGTGATGCTGAATTGAGGATTTTTGAATACCCTCTTCTCCAAAGAAGACAACAGGTTACACAGGGCCATCATCTTGTGGAGTAGCATGTCCATGTTGTCGTCTGGACCCCTGCCCATATTCTAGAGTACAGAAAGCAAGAGATACATTTGTTCATTGTACATTAGATTGGGTTTGGGCAGCAAGGTCATTCTCCTTGGATAACAAATTCACAACTCTATTCCTTCACATAACCAGGACTGTTTTTCTGTATTTCAGCACATGCAGCGTTAATCATAAGACTCATACACACATCAGAATTCATGCTTAAGTTGGTAGACAATAAGCGTTGAATCTGTGAGAGGAAAAGCAGTTCCAGAGTGCAATGCACAATGAGTTTTACAGATTATACGTATGAACATATACCTTTTCCTAGGAAGAAATTAAGCAGTAAATTACTGCCCAATTTATTTAGGAGGCCCCTTGTCTAATTAATCAGCTTATTAACAAGCCCTTCTCTGTTAAAACAGGAAAATACACATACTTTCACAAACGAAAATGAATAAAAGTCAGCCACCAGAGGGGGCCATTTCTGATGTTTGCCCTGCTCCTCTCACATGGGAATTCCACTGATTTCTGCATAATTTAATTAAGATGTTCCATTCAGAAGAATCTTCAAGTATGCACTGTGGTGGTGACAGGAATCAAACATTCCATGAAATTTATGCTCCTAAAAGTTCCTCACAGAAAATTCAGACATGAAATTCTTATTAAAAAAAATGCTGACTATCCTTTGACATTGCATTGCAATAGTTTTGAATGGTTTTGGCCTAAACCAGTGGCATGTGTAGCACTGGTGGTACATGAAGCATCCTGAGGTGGTATACCAGATGACACCTTAAAATGTACTACATTCACTGAACATAGGAATTCTCAAATAATTAAAAATCAGTTTTTCCTGTGTACATTATACAATCAGTTTCAGAGCTTTTGTAATTTTGTAGCATCATACATCCAGTTAAGAATACTGCCACCCCAGTCTCCAAATTCCAAGAAGCATCTAGCCATGCTAGCTTGTGGATTGCAAAAGCAGGACAGTCATACAAGGCAGGTGCCTGTTCACACAGCAGTTTTTCTTCAATGAACATTATTATAATATTATATCACAAGCATTTTCTCTACAAAATTCGTCTATTTTATTTAATCACCATACTTCAGATCTGTACGTGATGGGCTTTACCTGGATTTTAGAACAGGTCAGGGGGCAACTGGGATGGTCAAAAACTTTAGCCAGAGTCTCCAAACTGGACATTGTCTGATCAATCTCACTGTGAGTGGTGACAATAATTATTATTATTTTGCAATCAAGTTAAACAAAACATTATTTATTTTCATGCTATCGTTAATATAGTATCCGTGGCAGTGTTATGTTACCTGTGCAGTCTGTAGCAGGCAGTGGAGAGGAGTTGTCTGAGGGATTGAAGTCCTGAGCCACCTTTCTTCAAACTCTCCAGATCCAGAGCTACATCTCCATGCAAATATTCACTCAGCAGAGCCACCATTTCTGATGCCACACTGGTACAAAAACCCTCTCATTATACAGCTGTCAGTGCCATTATATCGAGCAGTACCTCAGCAGAAAGAGGCTCATGGTGATATACCTGTCCTCCTCACTGCAGGAATCGTTCAAACGTTTCATTTGCAGCAACACAGGCCACTTTTTAGAGAACTAATCTTCAACAGTTGATTAGATAGTATCAGCTCATTTTAAACCAAATTAAACATATTAAATCTGACACTGAGACAAATTGTTTTTAGACAGATTACACCTAATCTACAAACTTTAAAATATTTCATTGTAAATTGTGGTTACCTCACACTGGAGGAAATTTAAAACATACAATAACATCCTTCCTAAAACTCAAGGCTCCATTCTAGTTGACTGGCAAAACGTGTAATATATACCATCATAGTAAATCTAATGTGCATTGCTTCCATACAATGAATAAAGGGCAGAAAGCTATACAAATCTGACAAATTTAAAAAGATGCTTGCTCCCCTTGAGATGAAATAGTCATTTCTAAGCTTGTGAAAAGAAAGCAAGTAGGACCAGGGTGAACCTTTGATATAATATAAGTGCGAAAGGTGGTTGGCGTTACCTAGGAGTAGTGGTTTCCTGCAATCTTTGCAGCAGTAGCTGTGGCGCTCCTTTTTGTGCAACAGGAGGAGGAGGCTGGCCTGCAGGAGGCACTGGAGCTACAGGAGGAGAGCTTCGGGATTTGGGGCTCCACACTGACCCCTGAGCTGGCTTCTCATCATCTCCATCTACAACATACACATTATAAAACCCACAATGACAGATCGGCAAATCCTTTTTCCAAATGCAAGTAGTCTAGCCCTACAAATGTAAAGAAGCTTTTCAGAACATGAAAATGTGGGTCTTAATTTCATGAGACACTCTCCTTTTAATATATATTATTACCCAAGGGTGTCTACTCAATGGTGTCTGGAATAGTGAACAAAAAGGATAGAATACTGAGTGACAATTGCCACATTAAACTATTCTGTGTAATGCATCTTTGGCAAGACTTGCTTAAACATGTATTTTAAACTAGGAGCCATTAAAAAAATATTTGTATGTCTTTGGACGAAGCAGAAATGAAGATTAGATGATTGAAACAACACAGGAACAACCTTTGTGCAAAGTGCCCAGTGTTATATAATGTAAATGTAGCAAATAAGAAACAGAAAGCAACAATATGTAAAGTATCTGCGGCTTGGAAAACAGCACATTGTTTGAAGTTTTACCTCATGAATTAAATCAGGTTTTTATATTTTTAAAAAAAATCAATTTTCATTCTTGCAAATTATTTCATAAAAAAACACACTGAAATTCCTCCACATACTTTGAGCCTTCTGATTATGTTAAGGACCATAGACTGTGAAAAATCCAAAGCCCTTCCTATCTTTCTGAGAGGAACATTGTTTTTAACCTTTTAATCATTTTCTTGTGCACTTGTCGGGAAAGTTGTAATCCTCTGCACATTTTGCTCCTTAAAAACAAGGCCTTTCCGCGATGCTGCTTTTGAACCAAATTATGAGAATCGTGTGAATGGCAGGAATGGATGTATATTTAAGAATTCAATAAAGTTAAATGGACAAAAGATGAAACTTCCTGTTTTCATGGTCTGCAGTGAATGCAAGAAAAAGTACATTTAGAAAGCACTGCTTTTTTATTTGCGTTGTCCATACAATTCAATTGTAATTTATTGTTGTAACAGCCTTTTTATTTTCAGATGCAGCTATTTAACATGTCGTTCAACATACTTTCAGGATTTACTGGTATGTTATTTCACTCCAAACATACTCTCTCTGACTGTGGCCAGATAATTCTAGTTTGATTTCATCCGTCCATAGCACTTTTGGCCAAATCTCACCTGGTTTGTCTAGATGCTCTGTAGTATGTGTCATATATTGAGTTTTGCATCAAGGTTGCAATTATGTTTTTATTCTTGGGACTCATCTGTGAAAATTACATTTCTGCAAGCAATAGTTCACAGTGGATTTGTGCACCACCATGTACAGAAGAGTACATCAAAAGATGTGTGTGTGTGTGAGAGAGAGAGTGCGTATGCCTCACCAGAGCTCTCATCTACCGGTTCAGTCTCTCGGCCCACTGGATACAGCAGTGGGGTCACCAAGCCTTTATGTGGTTGCTGGTATCCCAAAACTAAATCACCAAGTGTTCGGAAACAGTTCACCTGCATTCCTTGTATGGTCTAACAAAAAAAACAAAACACCACACAGCGTTGTTTATGGGGGATAAAAAATACATCACTAACGCCTCCCTATGTAAAACAGAGTGCCATAAATACGGCTTAAAATAATCATTCCTTTATAAACTGTGCACAATAAAGCATAGTACAAAATCATATGGAATTTAGCCATTTGTATACAATACGCATACAACAATGAAGTAAAATAAAAAAGCCTACATTACATAAAGGACTCATGGAAAACAGCAGCCCTGCCTAAGAAAGGGATTATACTTATTATATTATCTACAGAGGGTGTGTGTCTTCAGGTTGTCGCTCCAATAAAGAAGCTGCGCACCTGATCCCTTTTATTTAAACAGGTGTCCTCACGCTTTGTCCCAAAGCCAAGGCTGCAGCTGAGGTAGGCAGCATTACTCACCCATCATGTTATATAAAGCATTCCTCAAATATTGTTGATAAATGCAGCTGACATTCAAAGTGATTTTAACAACATAATCAATATATCCTTCGTTACTTCGTACTTCGTTACTTCCTTCGTACAGTTTGTCTTTCGTACAGATGTTGAAATACATTGGAAAACAGTTCTTTAAAACAGTTGATTTCACTAATGATAAAGATGTCCAGGTACAGTATAATATAGATGCTCCCAAACATTTTCTATAGTGCAGCCCTTCTGTAGGTAGTTTTTTACTTTTTTAATTGTGTTTTGCTACCAAACGCCACTGGAATTTATTTAAAACACTGTAATACACAAAAAAAACCTGCCAATTCATATTGAACAAAAGTAACAAATCACATTTAGAGAGGAATATTACAAGTGACCTGCATTATGTATCTCATTTATTTGCTTTGCTGTGCACTACTGGTGGAGTATATATGTGTTATTATAACCACACTACAGAATGATGTCATGGGCCATTCCCTCAAGTGCCAACATGCTTTGAACAAATATTGTCTACCTAGAAGTAATTCTCTCTGTCTAGAAGCAAGTTTTTACATCAGTACATACATAAGCATGAGTACACACACGGACACAGACAGTCACACACAATCAGCAGTGTCAAGCAGTACCACCAAGCAACACTGCAAATAGAACATGTCGTTTCCTGAAAGGCTTTTGTAGAAGTTTTTTTAGCCTGGTAGAAGAAACCATTTTGGCAGACCCGGTCCACATTAGTTGCCAAAAATCTTCAAATAGTAGCATTTTTTCCTCCAGACTAGAAGCGCTGCCTTGAAAAGTGATTAAAAGGAAAGAAAGAAGCAGTGGGAGAGGTTGGATATTTGGAAAATGTCTGGCTCTTCAGTCAAATGAACAGACAAACCAGCTCTTTTTCTTATATTTACAGACAGAAAGCCAGGCACAAATAAAAGCTGACAGAAAATAAGAATGTGCGTGTGTTTCTGTGAGTCTGTCTGTGCCTGCCTGTGTTTGATTAAAATCAGAAATGCTCTCACTGGTTAGCGGGGTGTTTTGTTTCTCTGACTATTGTTTTTGCCTCGGTGTGTTCTTAATAGCAAGCAGGAGCCTTAAGTCACTACGCCCAATGGACTAGAGGGTGTACAGAGATCCCGAATTGGGCTGTGGATCGATGAAAGTACACCATTCAGTACCTCAATGCTCAGCAGCAGACATGTGTTATTTCAAAAAGAGGAACATATGTCTGGTTTATACCTTTCATTTCAGATAAACAAACGTTAACTGGAAGTTGAGCAACAGCTGTTTATGTGTAGTTCAGACAGGATCATACATATTCACACAAATATATCACTATTTCAAAAAATTGCATATCCAAAATATATCCTTAACAGGAGGAACACCTGAAATCAGAATACTTTAGTTTGGGGGGGGGTGGCATGGTGGTGCAACATGTACTGTTGCTGTCACACAGGTCCACAGGCCTCGGGTTGTAGGGTTAAGCCCTGCCTTGGGTGACTGTGACTCCAGGTAAGTTCCAGGCCCAGCACAACCATGAATTGGGTAAATCAGTAACAGACATTGAATGAATGAATTAATTAATTTAACATGGACCAATTCTCTTAGTCAGATCATGATACATTGTCAGACAATAGAAAAGAGAACCTGTGTGTTCAATATGTATTTACTGTGTAATAATGTATATGTATGTACATTCCCACATACAGGCTAATTGGCCATTCCAGCCGTTCCTCACTGGATACTACATGTGGGTGTTTGAGGAATCTGTGTGAAACACATCATTTACTCAGAGAGCTACTGAGGTCATTCGGCAAACATGCTGCTACACACACATGGAGACACACACAGCACTGCTGGTGCCATTGTAACAAAACCAGACGGCACTACAAGCATAAAAATGTCACTGTTCCTACTTCTCCAGTTCTCTCAGCTTAAAGAACTGAAACAGCCTCAGGTCACACGTTTGCAGACAATAAAGCACTAAACTCGCAGTTTCTACAACAGAAAATTTGTGTATTTCAAATGAATGAACACATATTTACATACAAGCGTTTAGATTTCTTCAGGTACAGTACGAAAGCGTCCGATAATCATCTAATGAATGTGTTTTTAAATGCCTACAGAGACGATTCTGGGCTTAAAGTGTTCTCCAGAATATACAGGGGACACCAAGAAGCAAAAAAGCAAGTACCACCTAAAACAAAAATGTGAAAAGGACACTAATAACAGCATTCCAGAGGAAGTCTGGACAAAATATTGTGAATTTCAGTGGAAGATATCAACTTCAGCTTAATAGAGTGTACTTGGATAGAAGAGCCTTATTAGATTAGTTTATTACACCTGTTCAGTGACTTTTCCAGTGGTTGGGAGGTCTTGTAGCTCCCAGGAAGCCATATTAAAGCCATATTAAAAAATAAATACTTTTTGAAGTGAGATTTACACAGAATCAGTGAATATAAGAGATCACTTTAAATTGGGAAAAACTTCTTTTTCAGCTCCTACATTCAACAGCATTAACACACAATCAAAATATTTATTTGGAATACCAAGTGTAGCTGCTAGAAAAGAAATGACTCAAGCCAATCACTCCATCTAATGAGAATTTGTATTAAATAATTTTTTAAAAATCTAATATATATTTAAAATAAAAAAATGTAAGAAATTAAAAAAAAATTGAAACCGTACATTTCTCTGAAACGTCCTTCCATTATTTGAAGATGTTTACCTTTTTTTCCTACTTATTTATCTCATTTAAAAATGCATTTTAGTACTTAACCACACTCCAAGATTAATAACGTTGTAAAAGAATCAAATTTATTATCACATGTATAAACTGTTGTCATGTTGTGGTGATATGAATGTATATATATATATATTCACATAGTAAAGGTGAATGACAAATCCTTTCCTTTATAAAACATTGTTCAAGCTTGAAGTTGCTTTACAGTTGATTAGAAAAAAAAGCACTAAGATGGCGAAAGGTCAAGAGGAAGTGGAAGTGTAGCACTCAGAGAAAAGGTAGGTTTTATGTTGAGTCTTAAAAAAGAGAAAATAGTCAAAATGATACTAAAGGATGGCATTCTAAAAGCACCAAGCATTGTTATATCTGCCATTGTTCTCAGATAGTAGCTGAGAAAGTTTTAGTGGCGCGAGGACATGAAGCACTTAAATTTAGTGATGTACCAAAATGAAAAATTATTTAAAAACTTAAATAACATCTTAAGGTTATTGTATTATTTATTTATATATATTTTGTGACCTGATATGATCAGATTATGAGATAAAGAACATAGGCATGGCTTTGAAAAGCACTCATGTTTAGCAGACTGAAGTTTCTAAACATCAGGGAGCTATTCACATGCAACTATGAAGGCAAGAGATTTTAACAAAATTTCACAGCCATTCACAGACAACTACCGAGCAACCAAAGTATCAAAACGTAGTATTCCAAACTTAGCATTTAGTATTTGTTTTGTAGGTTATCATTTATAAGACCGCATGACACCTACAATAGCTTTTCATAGCAAATTGCATAAACCTATTGTAAAACCATGTCAGTTTTATTGAACAATCCAATGAATGCAGCAAAAGCCAAAACAGATCAAACATAAAAGTATAAATGCGCAAAGGTATGATTTAAGACATGATTTAAAAACAAATATGAGGGCATGCTAACGTGAAGTGGAAACTCAAAAGCACAAAATACCCTATGCTTCAATTTAGATCAAAGTGACCTTTAAGGAACATATGTTTGTACAATTTCAAAGACAGACAGGAGTTTAAACAAGCAGAATTTTTTTTTTTTAATCATTCATAAACCGTATAGGAAGCCAATGACAGGAAGACCCAGAATGTAGCTAGGTTTAGATGTTTTACACAAGGTCTTTATATATGTTTCTAAAAACATAAGTCCCTATTATTTTCATTGAAGTCAAAAAAAAAAAATAGTATCACCAGGGCTTTCATGTCTTCAAGACAGTGTAGCAGTGGTTTTAATGAGTATCTCTCTGTGCAAAGGCAAGTAAATTTGCAAATCGTCTGCATATCAATAAAAGGAAATACCATATTCCCTAAGTAGGAACCCTAAAGAGAGCATATACGGTGAAAATAAATTTGGCCCAGAAATGGAACCCTTGGGGACCCCACACAAGAGAGGATTCAAAATCACCAAGGCTGACGGAAAAACCTCTTAACTTCCAAATTTTATCTAAACCATTCTAAGGCAGTACCGTTGTTGCAAACACATTGCTCCAAATGAGATGTAAGGATGCTATGATCTACAGTGCCAAAAACAGCTGAGATATCTAAAAGTGTAAAAAAATAACAGAATTCCCAGAGTCTGTAGCTAGCAATTCTTTTAAGTTAAATTTTAAAGCTATGGAGTGCTTCAGACCACAATGGAACACCTCAAGGGTACCACTTCTATCTAAAAATAACTACAGTATAAATACAGCTTTTGCCAACATTTTTGAAAGAAACAGAACTTGGAAACTGGTCTAAAATTAGAAAGTACCAAGAGGATCTAGATATGGTTTTTTGATCTATTTTATAGGGAAAATAATGGGGGTTATCTGTAGGACAAGTTGATGGTTTCAAATGACCAATAATATCATTTAGAAGTAGGAGACAAGCTCAATTGACTGTAATGGTCTGGTCAAAAGGTAAAGGTTTGATATGACATTATGTTAGCAACTTTGTCAACAAAACAAAAAGTATTAAAAAAAAAATTCAGTTGACAGAGGAGATGTCAAATCAAATATATTTGATAGTGTTATGAACTGCTTTGATGGTATTAAAAATACATAAGGCAGAAAATAATTTTATTTTCAGCTTTGACAATTTTCTAACGCTGCATAAATATCTATGACAATAACAATGTTGGTTATATCAATTATTAATAATATGTGCTCTCACCTGGACAGCTAGCAGTCCATCTGCATCAGGAAGGATGCGGTAAGTGTGCACATGGCGCTGGAACCTACACACAGGAAAGAAGTTCTGGTTAAAATGTAGAGAAACTAAACACATAAGTGTCACCACTTAGCTAACTATATATAAACGTTAGTTTATTTGGGTGATCTTTCACATTATGGGCTTTAGTCTTCATTTATGTGGCCACAAAAACCAAGGAACAAACTAGCAAAGCAACCAGTACATGTTGTGGGTGATGCCGAATGACACAGCGACCCAGTTTCTAGTCATTGTGACTTTGTTAATGTCCCAACCAGTTGTATCTGTCACTTATTTGTAAAGTTTTCATCAGAACACAAATAAAACAAAAAATTCTAACCATTTAACCATTCCCTTCAGTTACACTCACAAGCCCATGAGCAAGTTCAGGTGGAAACAGATTTAACATTGTCTGTTTTACAATGCACAAATAAAAGAAACATAAAGATGAATCATTTAAGTTGCCCAAAAAATGAGACACTACAAATAGCATGAGAGCAAGAGAGAGAGAGAGAGAGAGAGAGAGAGAGAGGGAGTGAGAGGGAGAGAGAATGAAAAAGGGGGGGGAGCAGAAAAATTTGAGAGAGCTGGAGAGTTTAGGCTACAGGAATGTTGCTGGCGGAGAGGGAAGTGAAAGGGAGAGAGCATTGCGGTCACTGGAGCTCACTCACACTTCCAGCATCCTGGGGCCTGAAACATTTCTGACCTAGTGAGGACCTGAACTGGCACCGATGTCTCTTTCACTGAAATAGTGACAGCTTTCTGGAACACTGGTCACCACTAGCGGCCCTGAGAGAATCCCTGACCATGTGCCTCTACCACATCTATTGAGGACGGATATTTAGCCTCTAAAATTAAAATGTCATATGTCCAGTGACTTTGTTTTGTCTCTTTTAACATGTTAAATACTGAACCCAGTGTATCTATGATACATGCATATCAACACTGAGCATTGTACAATGTATTTGCAGATGTGCTCCCAAAGGAGCTTAACATTACACAAAGGAAGTAAGAAAAACCCAAAAAGTGTATCACATTTTTTCACCATTGCTCTGTTTTGTAGCAAAACATTTGATATTATTATGTTAATGAGCATCTTAAAACATGCTGGGAGTCTAAAGAACCATCCACTGAAAATGTTTCCCCAGTAATTAAATGTACTACCTCTATTGCATCATGTCAGGTTTCAGGCACATTTATTTTTAAGAGACTGAACCAGGAAATGGGTGGCATGGTGGCGCAGCCGGTAGTGTTGCTGTCACACAGCTCTAGGGATCTGGGTTTGGGGGTTCCAGTCCTGCCCCGGGTGACTGTCTGTGAGGAGTTTGGTGTGTTTTCCCATGTCCGCATGCTCTGGTTTCCTCCCATGGTCCAAAAGCACATGTTGGTAGGTGGATTGGTGACTCAAAAGTGTTTATAGGTGTGAGAGCGTGAGTGAACGTGTGAGTGGGTGTTGCCCTGTGAAGGACTGGCGGCCCCTCCAGGGTGTGTTCCTGCCTTGCGCCCAATGATTTCGGGTCTGGACTCACTGCAACCCTGAACTGGATAACGGGTAAGAGACAATAAATGAATGAACGAATGAGGAAATATTTAAAAATGCACAGTAATCACTAATCTATATCGAGTAATATTTAAAAAAATAGGAACACCTATCTTGTATTTACACTCATTCTCCATTTTATCAGCTCCACTGTCCATACAGGAGCTCTTTGTAATTTTATAATTACAGACTGTAGTGCACCTGTTTCTCTGCACACTTTACCACCATTTCACCCTGCTCTTCAATGGTCATGACCCCCACAAGACCACCACAGAGCAGGTATGGTTTGGGTGGTGGATCATTCTCAGTGCTGCAGTGACACTGATGGAGTTTTTAAAAACTGTGTGCACTCACTGTCCACTCGATTAGACCTACCTTGTTGGCCCATCTTGTAGATATTTTTGGTTGATGGACTTTTCTCATTGCAGCAGTGACCCTGAGGGCTTTAAAACTCCAGCAGCACTGCTGTGTCTGATCCACTCATATCAGCATACGACACACTAACAGCACCACATCTATGTCACTGCAGCACTGAGAACTATCCACCACCCCAATCAAAATTTTATTTTGTATGTCTCTCTTTCTAGGTTTTAGCACTGACTCCAGTTTCTAGCTGTAGTTCAAGGTTATGTAGGACCTGTTTGTATTGGAAAGGAAGCATTCTGGGAGAAGACAACAAGGCACTTTTGTTAGTCACTCTGGATAAAAACATCTTCTAAAATGCATGAATGTAAATATTACAGGCAACCCCATGGACAGAGTTCTGTATGAAATGTGATGTGGGAGCCAGACAGAGGAGCCGCTTATTCCATCCCTCGGACACAAGCCGAAGTACAGATTGCTGATCGGTTTATACAGTAGTTAGTACAGTCTATTTTTGACACACTTGCCCCTTGGCTTTTGGGGAGGAGTGTTTGCATGTAAAATTTAATGGACATTTTAAATGGACATCATGGGGGAAAGCTGCCAATAAACAAATGGGTGTGGTGACACACACTGGCTCTTGGAAAAAGCGACTCCCAAGAACAGACTTGTGGGTTTGCTGAAGGCATGCACATACTGTGCGAGAGAGTCACATCCTGCTTTCGTGAGGTATAGGTAATTTCCACAGCAAAACCCCAAGTGAGCCACTGTTGAGTATTGTAGCCACTGGAGCATTACTGACAAAACCAGCTTGCACTCAAAGATAATGACAGAAAGACAAAACTGAGGATGCTACACTTGAGTAATCAAATCCCTTCTTAGAAGGGGCTTCTTGACAGCTCCACATACTTTCTGACCCATAGCACTGCTCGTTTTCTCACAATAGAAGGAAGGACTGACACAAATACCTACAGGGTGAGATCTGAACCAAGACTGGAGCTGATATTTCTGCTGTCTCTCAATGATTTCAATGCTTTTTACTTTAGTGTATGGTCGTTAGGATGGTCGTTTTCTCAGTATTTATGAACTTCGGTTTAAATGTTTACTCCAAGTTTACTTCACTTTAATGAAACCTTATTTTTCTCAGAAATACCTGCTGAAAATGAACAGCTTGTACTTAATGGTTCACTGTTGAACATGGTGTTTTTGGTTTTGCACAGTACTGTGAGACTACAAATCAAATTAGGTTTTGTGACACCCCAAGCACAGCGCATGAAGCATGAGTCAGCCAAAATCTGCAGTTTCCAGAATTTCCAGATACAAAAGTCTATGACATTCATCACAGCTGGCGATCATAAAACAATTAATATAACTATTTGTGCTTCTTTGTTTGTTTGGTACCGCATTAGAATAAGGTTACAATTACAAAGGTTTATTAAATATGTTGTTAATACACTGATAGTAATTAATAATAAGTTATAACACATAGATAGAAAAGGCAACAATGACCTGTTGTTTGCCAAATAGTGAACTCACATCCATTTACACTGTTAAACCTCAGATCTTGCCAGATACTGACCTAAGGTTTTCTCCTCCATCAGTTAGCATGCAGCTTGTTAGCTTCAACACATATTTGTAAATAGGTTTAACCATTTAATGAAGTATCCACAAACAGAGTGTGTTTTTATACAACAGCGATCATGTGGTGTGTTCATTTAATGTGTGAAATCACTAAATTCAGATTCTCAGGTCTGGGTTTATACTTTATCTTGAATTTTTTATTGAGTTCTGACACTTTCACCATTAGACAAAAAAAAGGTCACTGTCGCAATTCCTATCTCTGTGTTAAATTATTATTAATGATATTTATAATATTTACAACCAAATAATATATATATATATATATATATATATATAAAACAGGCTTTAAATTGTACCGTTTGTGTGTGTGTTTGTGTGTGTGAAGTAAACACATTTGGAAGAAGAGATGCTTTTTTATCCATTAGTATGTGCTGCACTGCAGCACTGTGATGTGGATTTTCATCACTTGTTTTTGCACGAATGGAATACTAATGCATCAGAAAAGATTTGGGCCTTTTTAAACTGTGTTTTGCGCTTTTTAAACTGTGTTATGTGGACCTAAATAAATGTGTGTGGATGTGTTTAGATGCTACTCACAGCACGCAGAGCGCATAAGCACCAGGAACCGACCCGCTGTCCCGCACCAGAAAGCTGCCATCCCGTCCAGCCCGAGCCAGCAGCTCCTCTGCCAGCACCCGACTGATGTCCCGGTGATACCATGCTGCTGTCGCCATGATGACTGGCTACAGCCACTAAGCAAGCCCTGTGTCCAGCCTCCGACAACAGATGAACAATACAACCTATTTAGATGGCCACAGTGACCAAGGTACAAACTGGCGGAGTGCGCAGCACATGTAGCAGTTGATGCCACTGCCAACGATGACCCAGTTACTAGACACTTTGTTCATTTACAGTCTGGGTTACTTCTTGTTTTCAATCCTTAAACTTCAGGCGTTCTGTCATTCTCAGCAGATTCAGAAACAACTTAACTTTTTTATAATATACAAATAAAGAAGAGTAGAACTGTTAATCCAAGACAGACAAGAAGGTGTCAGGGTGAAGGACAAATTTAAGTAGTCATGACCCCACACCTGAGAAGTCCACGATCAGGCCTTCACGATCATGTCTCCTCCCGCTTCAGAGCATTCCACAAATATCAGATTCAAAAGCACCAGCAGCTTTAAGCCCCAAAATCCAATCCCTGTGTTTACACACCAAACTGTGCTCGCCTTTTCATGACTGTGTATTGTGCTGAGGGTGTCTCCAGGTCTTCTTTCTTTGGACAAATGTTTGCCACTTGCTCAGATGTACAACAGCATTCTGAGGGAGAGTCTTATTCTCCAGGACCCTTTCCAGAGTAAAGCTGAAACTGCAAAGGCTGCAAAGCTGAGAAATCTTCATGAACACATCGCGTTAACAGAAGCATCTACTCTCTGCATGCACGAGTGACCAGAAAGAAAACTATTCCAAGAAGAGGAACTACGAGCAGACTTTAAAAAAAGAAAGAAGAGCCGATTCGAGATCTGAGAGTGCAGTGGAGCTGAACCACCACAAAATTCAAATGATTTTCCACTCAGTCATTATAGCCTTATATGGAAAAAAAGGGGGGGGCATGCACCCCTCAGAAAAGTTCAGCTGATGTCTGCAACCTCCTCAAAGAGTCACATGCAGCCAGTAGTCCATTGGGCAAACTGGTTCAGTGGAAATGACATGCACGAGATTCAAAAACAGTCTGTCCCTCCACTGTCCCGTTTTTACATCTCCTCCTCCCAACAAGAAAGTGCTGTCCCAGAGACAGAGACATCGAGGTCACAGCCAAGAGCCCAAGACAGATGGAAGTGTTTCAGTGCTCCAGATGGCAGAGGAAGGGAGAGGAAAGGACACAGTCTGGAGAGAATTCCTCCAAATGATTTTACTTCATCACGGGTGTGTGAAACCAAGCCCAGCCCACTCAGGACTCTCTCAAGCATTTCCAAATCTCAGCAAATTTCCTCGTACACACTCTCAAGAACAAAGAGGGCCAAAGCCAGATGCTCTATTGTCTCTTCTGAGTCTGATTTTAAATCCATTCTGACTTTTCCAGTGAACACAACATTCACTGCTTTTCTGTATTTTAATAGTGTGCCATTTTCTTTTTTCCCCCTTATTCTCACTCTCACTGCGTCTCTTGTTTGTCTCAGGAAGTTGAGGGAACAGCCTCCTCCATATGGATATGATCATCCCCCTTTCTCTCTCTCCCTATATACGCCTCTGTTCTGTCCTCCCACAGTCGTGCTCCTCCTCTTCCTCCTCCCATTTTTCTTCTTTATTTTCTTCTTCTCACAGCACCAAGCTCTGTTTCTCCAGCTGCCTGGCTTTTCTGTCTTTTGCAACTCAGCAAACTCCTCAACCTAGTCCTTCAGCACCAAAGCAAAACACTAAGAAACACACATGCGCACAAACTAAACAAACACAGAAAAACTCCAAGCCCCACCCCAAACTTCTGTTAATTGTCTGCAGCCTGTAACAGTCATTGTTTCTTCCACTCTTAAGTTGTCTGATGACGGAAATGAGGTCTGAGCCCCTAAAGGCACCCACCTACATGCTGTTTCCTAGTCTCTACTTTAATCTGTCTGTTCTGTGGAGAAAACAGGCTGCAGAGTGTCAGATGAGGGTAAAAAATATTTGGACACAAGCTGCTGGTCACAGTTACATGGCCTCATGGCACCCTCTTCTGTTGGAACAGAGAATAGAACAAAAGGAGATTCAGTTTGTGAGATGAATGCTAATACTAAAATTGACGGATAAATCACAGTCTAAAATACTGTAATTAATTAATTTAATCATTTGCTGTATAAATACCTGTACATACATTCATTTATTTGTCTTCTGTAACTATTTCATCTTGATCAGGGTCGCAATTGGTCTGGAGCCTACCAAGGTTCAAACACGTATCCTAAACACTTAAAACATTCATCTGCAAAATAGTCACTTTGCAGGAGAAGGGTTTGGGGGGGGGGGGGGCAATTTGGAGCATTTCTATTGGTCCATTCATCATGTTCACACAATATCAAACACAGCTGCTCTATTCAAATTATGCTGTAAACTAAAAATACAAAAAAATGGAGATATAAAATATCCTTTGATATCCTGTTTCTAACTAAGATTTTTTCTTTTTTCTTTTTTTTTTAACTCATTGTGGTTTAAAGAATTTGACTTGTCCCTGCTCTGCTACAGTGCCCATCCAATTACTCGATTGAATGTGTTTACACAACACAGAACTGGATTACGGTTCACCCCTGACCAAAGGGCTAATCCAACACACACACACACACACACACACACACCCGTTTTCATGCATTGTGGAGAATTTACATTGACTTAACTTCATGGACACTTACCCTAACATTATACTTAACTACAAACTGCCTTATCCTTACTCCAACTCTACACTTAAAACATGTTTTCACCTTCAAACTTAAGCATTTACGATGAGTTGTGTTTTGGTCCCAGTAACATGAGTGAAACCAGGTACACTTAAACAAAACATACACACACAGCTCATCAACTAACCTTCTCACACACTGATGAAACCTGAGGACAATAATAAAGGAGATATGTTACTTAACTAATCGCCTTAAGGACAATTATTCTCTGCATTTAACCCTTTCATGGTAGGGAAAACACAAACACATACACCAGGGGCAATGAGCATACATACAACTGGAGCAGTGGGCTGCCAGCCATAGCACCCAGGCAGCAGTTGGGGGGTTGAGTGCCTTGCTCAAGGCATTACAGCCCTGGATGAATATTCCCTGCTGGATCTGGGAACTGAGCCAGCAACCCTCCCTTAACTTAATGCCTTAAGTCAGTACTTTACAGTCCAAAATCTCAGAACTTCACAAGAGAATAAATAAGCTCTTAAGTTTCAATGGAAGTTAAATGAATACGATTTTTCCACGAATTTTCATGTCCATTGGTCAAAGTATAAAGAAATGTTAAACTGTTTGACGAGCAGTTGACATATACTGTCCAACAAGGTAAAAATTGTTGAAATTGTTTTGTTTGATTATTAAACATGTGTACTAAACATATACCTACTTTCAGCTAATAGATTACCAAAAAACATTTGTCTCAAAGCTTTAGATGGTACTGTTTCTGTCTGTGACATGAACATTAGAAATGGTTATTTAGCTTAGTAAATGAATGTTCACTTTGAATAAAAGAGAACAGAAATCTAGGATAGAATATTACTCAACACTGACAGTTAAGCTTCTGTTGCCCCAATGGATTTATTTACAACCTAAAGTAGAAAATTGTATATCATTGTTTAACATCACATCCTGAAATATATTTGTATACTTAAATCATCGTTCTAAAAGTCACAGGCTTATTCTCAATTTTCAGTTCCTGCAGATTACAAGAAGATCTTTAATCCACTTGCCTTATACCCATTTTATTTACGAAGCTCACCGAATGGACCTCGATCAGTGTGAAAAGGTACAGGCCATATGGTCAAGGTCAAGTCCCCTGTGGACCATCTGCCTCACAAGGAAAATCCAGTGATCACTTGGCATGATCCTCCCCCTTCATCCCCTACAATCAGAAAATAAGGTGACGTCAACATTTACTCACATTACTCAGATTGCATTCATGTTTAGCTGAATGAAATAAGTGTGTTTAAAACATTAGGGAAACCGTATCTAGTGGAAACTTTATTGCTAAATATGCACACACAACCAAATCTGTTAGTTTATTGGTTTTATAATCACTTCAGGAAAACATTTGATATGCTTATACAGATAACATGAAAATGAAACCCTGTACATTCCACTTTCAAAAATATACATTTAAAAAAGAATAAGCCTGAAGAGAAATTTCTGTAGTGGGGTTTAGCTAACCAAAACGAGCCACAGACAGACAACAAATCCAAAAGAAAATAAACAGAAAATAAAACTATTGAACTGCTAAAAATTGGTGGCATGGTGGAGAAACAGCTAGTGTCGCTCTCACACAAACAGACATTGGTAGGCGGATTGCCGTTTCAAAGATGTCCATGGGTGTAGGACTGGAGAGTTTGAGTGAATGTGTGAGTGTGTGGAAAGACTGGCACCAGGGTGTGTTCCCACCTTGCAGCCATTGATTCTGGGGAGTCTCTGGACCCTTGCGACCCTGAACTGGATGAGCAGTTACATATATACACAAACACACATACACACCCACTGTACCATCCTGTATTGATTGTAGATTGTGTGTTGATTTCATATGCCCAATATCATCTCTAGGACTTAGCTTTTGTTGTTTTATTCTACATAGATATAAACTGAATTTGAAATTCTGGGAGGGAATAGAAATGGACTTTAAATGCACATTCATTCTGTTTCTACCATCAGTGAAAAATCAGTACAGCATATTTTGTTCAGATAGTGTAGTGTTTAGAGGATTTCATCAATAACACTACCATCTGTCCTTGTTATTACACTAACCTATGTATAGTAGGTATTTTTGGAAGCGAATGAATGTCTATGTAGACCTGTGTCAGACAGCTGGCAGTGTTATGCAGACTCCATGATTCCATACTGGGACCATAGTAGGAACTTTGCCTAGGAGGTGGGACTTAACGCAGATTGACAAGGGACAAGACCTTATTATTTCATTCCACATAATCCAACCAAACATTCCCATTAATGACACCCTGCCATTCTCAAGAAACACTCTGCTTGCTTATCCAAAACCCAGCTTGTAAACATTTAATCCTTTTAAGTTCTTATTTTTATACTTCTTGTATCCATTAAAAGAAGAACACTAATGAGGTAATGGGATTGGCATCTAAAAGGGCACTCCACTGTGGAAGAGTGTGTGCACCATGAAGGGAGGGAGGAGAAAGGGTACGGAGTATAAAGGCAGATGGTGACTTACTGTCAGAGCAACCAGGCCAACAGATTACAGCCAGAGCACAAGCGCAGACAACCAGCAAAACGAGGTAAGGGCAAACTGGGCCAAAGCTTCAACTCTTGCACATTTTCTACAACTGAAAAGGACAGTAGAGCAACAATGCACACGGTGTACAAAGTGCTAAAAGATAGAAGACTTTAACATTCAACACAGCAATACATATTTTGTCCTTAATTTTTCAGTGTTATCAAGCAGAAAATTATTGTATTGTATTTGACGTTACATTTAGATGCATTTTCTGTTAAGGCCGTTAATAGAAGTAAGTAATAAAAAGAAAGAAAACATGTACCACTGCCTGAACTATGCTAATACTAAATGGTCACTGTAATATTTACAGACAGCAAACTACCCAGTCTTAAAGCATTTTTAATGACTCAATAATTCAATAATAATTAAAGAATCAATAATTTGATTCTTGTGATTCAAGAATCATCCTACCTTAATTAACATTTTATAATCACAATCACATAAGCACAAATGTATGATTCACATTGGTATCTTGATTACTACAACTACAAAATAGTGCTTTTAGTAGGGGATGATGATAAGTTGTTATGGTGCTCTACGATATGACACACTCCCTTTTCACCAAGTACTACAGAAAACACCTAGATTAATATTTCTGATGTGAAACATGGTAGAGAAGGAAAGCGTGTTGTGACTGTGTTTGACTTTAATGTTTTAAAACGTTACAAAGAAAAAAGCTTCCAAATAACCATAACTAAAGAATGAAAGCATATTTTTGTTTTAAGTACCTTATTAATTTTCTTTCGTTAATGTAGCAGAAAATTATTAAGTGAATAAATGCACTCATGATCTCTACATAATGGTATAGCACCTTTTAACACGTCTTCTCTCACACACACATACACATTTATTCACATTCATTCTGTATTGCTCTGCTTGTGACACACTTTAATGCTCTGTTCCTTAATAATGCAGCATTGTGGTCTTGACTTTGAAGCAAAATCACTAGTGTAGCAGACATTCCAAATAATAACATTTCTAAACAGCATGTGTTGGCTTAATTTATCTTCTGTAAAAAACATAATACTAAAAGAATTTTTAACTATTGCAATGGTTTTTAATGAATTAGTAATGACTATTTATTCATATTACAATCTCTTCATGGATTAAGGATGCTGGCCTTATCTCCCTGACTTTAGAAGCCGACATATTAGCAACCAGCAAGAGCTTATCCTGAGTGCAGCATTTGGCTAAGATTAGAGGACAGTCAATCGTTAATCTTCTCTTCCCAGATTAGCTGCACTAGATTAGAACTCATTATTTATAAGGTCATTATCTCAGCCATTTGAATGAGCTCAGGGCAAGATATCTGAATGCATGTTGTTATGCTGAGTGCTTGATCATTAATGCCATTGTCCCTATTTCCACTGTAGAAACCCTCAGCTGAGTAACTGCAATAATGTCAAGGTAAATTTTGGTAGATTATGCCATTCAAATATTTCACTAGCTCTGGATTTGTGGATGTATCACAGAGACAATATCACAGCTCAACATCTGTACTTGGTTATTTACATGATGAATTTATATTTTTCTTATTCTGTTTTACTAATTGATACCCTAAACAGAAATGTTACATTTTAGTGTGTATACATTGCACCTTCTCAAGTGTATAAATGTATATAGGTCTTCAGGCCTGTATTATTGATGGATTACCAGATTGTACTCAATCCTTCTTAGAGTGGATTTACTGGCTTAGGGAATACATGTAAAAGTAACAGTGCAAAGACTGATGTATCTGGCTGGCTAATCTCTTCAGGGTAGCTAGCAAGTGATAAGCTATGAAGGTAAAGTTAAGCTGCTTTACACTTACACGTTCAGTTTGAAATTACTTATTTACATTTTACAGCAACTTAAAATGTTAATTAATCTTTTTAACAGTCTTTTTACTAGTTGTGCCCCTACAACTGAACAAGCAGAGAATTATACCCATAGCCTTATAAAATCCTGTGTGCATCCCTCTACAACAAATAATCTAGACACTTCCTCTGATAGACAACTAAGGTAAATATTTTCTGCTTCACAGGGGAAATGTGAAAAAAAAAAACGAATCTAGACAAGGCATATTTTTCATTGGTTCCTTCTGACCCACGTGAGCTGAACACACATGAAGATATTGTTACTTCAGATGGAGAGATTTCTTTAAAAATATTTCTAAGCAAACTTACTTACAGCTTAGTTAGTTACATTAACAGCTCTGGGAGGAAGGTTTGTTTCTAACCTAATTATTTTGTGTTTGTCCAGAGTTTATAAGAAGAATAGTGGGAATGGTTTGGTAAGTCTGTTGCCCAAAGAGATATATGTACCTCCATTTTTGTCCATTTTTAGTGCTCTGAAATTTCTGAAAATGTCTTTTTAAGTTAACTTCCATATAAGATTTTTAATGATTATCACACGGGACACAGATTTGTTCTGTGACATAAGTAACTTCCATCACAAAGTATAATTACTCTGTGACAGCCTATGGATACTTTACTTTCAGATGTGCCTCTACTTGGGGAAGAGAGATTATATAGACCATGTGAACGGTGTTGATGTTGTGGGTATGTTCACATACATTACATGAGAATACATTAATGAGCAAATTTATATTTCTCGATGAATAAAGCTTGACATTTCATTGGCAGATGGAGTACTCAAGGTGGACACTTCAGAACTTGATGGAAGGAAAGGTAATGTAATGTAACCACCTCATATATATATATATATGGCACTTGCATTATACTGAATTGAGGTGGCCCCTCTGTTTCAGTAAATGTCCTCGCTCTCATAATTTAACAATTTTGAGGGAGAGATGCAAATATAAAAAATTTATTCCGTGTGGTACAGTCTGGGTTCAATTGGTCTGTGCCTTCCGCTATGGACGGGACGATTTGGATGTGATTGGACTGTCCTTTAGAAAAGACATCTGGATACAGCACATTCAGATTTATCCTTCACCACTTGGAGAAAAGCCGACTAACACCCCTATGCAGGATGCCCTCATGAAGAAAGCTGGGGAAGACGGTCACCCCTTCACGTTTAATGTAGGTGAACCTATGCACTACAGTTTCCATGTACAATTAAAGAAAACAACCTGAAAACAGCCTCTTGCTGTTTCAGATTCCTACAAATTTGCCTTGCTCTGTAACTCTTCAGCCAGCACCAGGTGACACAGGAAAGGTATTCTCAATTATTTTTTCTCTCACTTCCACACATTCATTCTGTATTGCTTTCTCTGTTTGTGACTCATTTTAATATTATTAATGAATAAATTTTAATATTCTTCATGCAGCCTTGTGGCGTTGACTTTGAAGTTAAAGCTTATATCGCAAATGAGGCAGACAACCCAGAGGAGAAAATTTGTAAAAAGTTTGTCCAGTTCGTTTTTTTTTTTAACGCAACATAAATCCAATATATATATATATACACAGACCCATTCTAAAAAATTTGAATATCATGGAAAAGTTGATTAATTTCCATAATTCCATTCAAAAAGTTAAACTTTCATAGATTATAGATTCAGGGCCCACAATTTAAAAGATTTCAAGTATTTATTTGTTGTTTTTTCACATAATTTCCAGCTCATAAAACCCACGAAAACAGGATTTCAAAAAATTTGAATACTGTGGAGAAATCAGCCCAATTTTTGCAGAGCATGAATGTTTCAAACTGAGTGTGACACACTAATCATTTACTAAACTCAAAGCGCCTGCAAAGGTTTCACCAGGTGTCATTAAATTGCTTCAGTTTGATTCAATTGTCTCAGTTCGTTTCAATATGGGAAGACTGCAGACATAACAACTGACCAGAAGACCATCATTGATACCCTCCATAGGATGGGTAAGTCACAAAAACCACAGCTTCAAAAACCACCACATTCAGACGCATCCGGGAGATGGGCTACAACTGTGGGGTTCCTCAAGTCAAGCCACTTCTGAACCTGAGCCAACCTACACTGATGGCCTTCAGAGTATTCACTGCCTCTGCTCCCATCTACCTCAAAAGACTCTTAAAACCATATGTTAGCGCCCGCCCTCTCCGTTCCTCAAAGGAGCGCCAACTAACACGGCCAACCCCCCGTACAGGTCAGTCGAGGCTATTCTCGTCTCTGGTACCACGCTGGTGGAACGAGCTTCCAAGCACCATCAGAGCAACAGAAACCCTCTCCGCATTCAAGAAATCCTTGAAAACCCAGCTCTTCCGAGAGTATCTCTTGCACTAAAAGTCTTTCTTTAATGCACTTATTACTTCCTGGCATAGTGCACTTAATGTAAGGTATTTTGTATAAATTGTCCTGTAGTTTGAATGTTAGATCCTCTTTTGTAAGTCGTTTTGGATAAAAGCGTCTGCCAAATGCATAAATGTAAATGTAAAATGTACAAAGCGTCTCAACTGGGCCAAGGAGAAGAAGGGCTGGAGCGTTGGCCAGTGGTCCAAGGTCCTCTTTTCCGATGAAAGTAAAGTGTGCCTTTCATTCAGGAATCAAGGTCCAAGGGTTTGGAGGAAGACGGGTCCAAGGTCATCGCAACAATCTACCAGAATGTTTTAGAGGACTTCATGATTTCTTCTGCTGAGGATCTGTATGGAGATGCAGATTTCATCTTCAAGCAGGACCTGGCCAGCCAAGTCGCCGGACCTAAACCCCATTGAGAATCTATGGGGTATTCTCAAGAGGAAAAAAAGGCCCACCAGACCCAACAACAAAGAAGGGGTGACAGCAAAGAAATCTGGCCTTCCATAACACCCAGGCAATGCCACAGGCTGATTGCCTCAATGCCACAACGTATTGAGGCAGTGATTAAAAGGGATTCCCAACCAAGTATTGAAGATAGACATATCGTTTTGAAAGTACCATATTTTGATTGATTTGATGTGATCCTAATTTTTTTTTTTCTGCAAAAACTGAGAAGTAGTTTGAGCTGATTTCTCCACAGTAATTTCTCCATGGATTTCATGGGTTTTTTGAGCTGGGAGCCCAAGTTATGTGAAAGTTTAACTTTTTGATTGGAACTATGGAAATTAATCAACTTTTCAATGATATTCTTATTTTTGGGAATGGGTCTGTGTGTATACATACACACACACACACACACACACACAAGATTATTATATGAATGTCATTATTTCAAAGATTTCATAGCTCCATCTCCTTGACATTTTAGGGATACTTGCAGATTGGTAATTCGTAAAATTCAGTTTGCACCAGACAAACTGGAGCCTGGACCCAAAGCCAACATCGTCAAGCAATTCATTATGTCAGACAAACCAATTCACCTGGAGACCTCCATAGAGAAGGAGGTAATTTTTTTTTAAATCTTAGTTTTCATTTGTATGTATCATAAAATTTAATAATGTCATACCATTTTGTTCCATCCTAATGCTCCATATTCTCTCTCAAATGTTGCAAAAGGTCTACTACCACGGCGATCCTATCCCTGTCAAAGTGAAAATACACAACGAGACTAATAAAATAGTTAAAAAAATTAAAATTTCCAGTAAGTAAAAATTTAAAAAAATAAATGATCCTACTGAATATTTTCAGATTAAAAGATGAACTGTAAACAATTATTTAACTATTTAGCTGTACAATTGTATTTGTACCATATCTCTTGCAGTTGACCAGACAACAGATGTTGTGCTGTATTCAGCTGACAAATACACCAAAGCTGTTTTCTGTGAAGAATATGGGTGAGTCCAAAAGTCATTACATGCTTGAAAATTATTTGTTTATATATATATATATATATATATATATATATATATATATATATATATATATATATATATATATATATATAGTAATGTATTTATACATTCAGGGACCAAGTGAATGGCAACTCAACCTTTGAGAAAGAATACAAAGTAACTCCTCTACTGGCCAACAACAAGGAGAAACGTGGGCTGGCACTGGACGGCCAGCTAAAGGACGAAGACACTAATTTAGCCTCTTCCACAATGTGAGTCAAAATTCAGATAAGGAAGAATTCATTAGTGTTACAAACCTTTGCACTCTCCCACTAAAATGCCTTATATGAATTAAAATAATACATTCAACTGACATATAATGTGAGTAAAAACCATATCACAATATATGCTACCAAATATGGTTCTCAGTTAATTTGCTTAATGGATGCATAGCCCTGTCTGGAAGCATCTGGTCTTGATATGTTGCTAAGCTCATCTATTTGGCCACCCTTGTGCCTTACATACATGTATTCAACAACGCACCTAAAACATCAGCTTCTGCCCTATGTTAATTGGAAGAATCAAATGTAATCAGTCACCTACATTCAAGTCAGTTTTGCGCTGACCGTCTCTTGTTTCCTCCTGTAGTCTGAGGGCTGGCATGGATAAAGAAGTACAGGGCATTCTGGTCTCCTACAAAATTAAAGTCAGCCTCACTGTGGCCAGTGGTGGTCTCTTGGGAAGTCTTACATCCAGGTTAATTACTTTAATATTTTAATATGAAATCTACTGCATATAGAAGGGATATCCTATGCAAGTAAAATAAATCTGTAAGGCACTATTACAAAGAAATGATACCTGTTTTACTATTTCTGTTCACAGTGACATTACCGCAGAGTTACCTCTGGTTTTGATGTCACCAAAGCCGGCTGGTGAGTGGTTTGTCATTTAAATGTTGGAGTTATAGGCAATGACATTAAATTGTGTATAAACTAACAAGCACTGCTTTTGTTTTCTTCTTTTCCTGCAAATGGAATAGACGTGTAAGTCTATACTGGATTATTTAAAAGTCAGTACAGGATGTTGGTCTTGCTTATATCTTTGTGGACTCCTGCTCATCCAACATTTTTTATTCTTCTTTCATTCAATAGCAGTGTGTACTTATCTGGAAAAGCTTTAAACCACACATTTGAACTATTGCCAGGTTCTGCATGTTTAAAATATCCTGTTAATTTTTCCCACCTGTATTTGTGTCTTTCACTCACTCTGTGCCCAGCCAGCCAGCCCCCCATGCCCCAACAAGACAGCTTGATATTGCTCCTTATTCAGTGGTATTGCTGTCCACCCATTCACTAACTCTTAGCTCTGTACAGAACACCATTATATGTCGTGTCCCAACTAACTTTTTCTTCAGTAACGTTCCCATACTGCCAGGCCAATTTTAAGCCTGCGCATGTCACATTAATCCATAATGATATTTAACATACCTAAAAAATACAAAATTGAACCCGACAGCTCTCAAAGCAGCAGCAGGTCACATTATTTTAGCATGTATTTTTCCTTCTTGATTCTGTAATGCAACGTATTTCAATTTTAACTCAACAAATCTTACGCAGTTCAGCTTTAAGATATTTCGTTTAATTTTGTATGCTTTAATCTGCTACCCAGATGGAAATGAATACTGGTTTGAGCATTTTCCAGTTTGAGCAAGTCCAACCCATTGAAAAATGATCTCTCACATCAGAGGAAATAGTTTTATTTTTTCAAAAGCCAGAGCTGGGTGGCCTTCACAATGGGCTTTGTGACATAAGGATCATATGCTGCTGCTCCAGAGTGTGCCATTTCAATTGATGCTTTTCTATAGAGAGTATAGACGACATGATTGCTCAAAATTTGGGGGCATTTTGTAAATTGCAGTAAAAATAAGAATTTTTAATTATATACAATTGTTTTCTTGAATATTTACTTAACTTTCAAAATTACATTTTTCAATGTTAGTGAAAACATTCTACAACTTTTTTCTTTATATTTGGCAGTTAAAGGAACACTAGGTAAGGTATTTTTACTCTTGGGTTCCCCCTACAGTTGCACTTTTTCAGCACGTTCCTGAAATCAAATGGAGGGTGGTGTCCTGCCATTCTCTGAATGTTACATAGTGCAGTTTCTGCAGTGCTGAGCCCAGAATAGCAATGACAGATGCTCTATTCTCCCTATTACATGTCAGTGAAGCATCACAATGAAACTGTATGTTAATGTAAAAAAACAAAACTACATAGTGTTCCTTTAAATCTTGATTTAGGAGAACAAATAAACCACACAATTTTGTTTTGAACTGTATTTTACAAAATGTTGCAAAAGTGGTTGAACATATTTCACTGAATAAATAGATGCATGATGAAACATTGCATGGTTAATCTGCTACATTTTCTAGAAGGAAAATCAGAAAACACCAAGGTAGATCACAGTTGTATGAACACCTTGTTATGCTTTTTAAAAAACTATTCAAATATGATCACAAAATATAATGAACTACGCTCATATGTTTGTGTTGTTTATATTTCATGAAACCTAGCACAGACATCGCCCTCGAATAGATGACCTGGCAGACAACAGTGGGAAACCAAAGTGGAAGAGGAAAGGAACACACAGCCATACAAACAGAAGGGGCCATGCTAAGCTTTGACAGCTAAACTTCAATTTGGGTTGTATCAGATGCAGTCTTCAAACCGTAAATTCCTCAAAAATATTTTAACAGACTAAAGACAGATTTTTTTCTTTATTTCTACCATCATGTGAACTCAGCTGAAAATCTTTATTTGTTTGTTTTATTTTTTAATCCAAAATTTCTCCCTAATCATTAAGCACTGGCAAGTACACACTTATTTTTGACATATTATTGGTCTCGTGGATTGAGTCCTCATTAAAGTAGCACCTGCACAAGCCAGGCATTATGTGTATGTAGATATCACTTTATTGCCTTCAGTATATCACTCCCAAATTCACTGTTCCACCTTAAATGCTGCAGTGGCGACACACGTTTCAGGCTGAAGATGTGTTTTTAGGTGCTTTGAACGTAACTTGTCTGCTTTTAAAGTGGAACAGAACATTCAACTTAGAAGCCAGGTTTATTTTTATGTGGACTGTTTGTATTTTCTGCACAGCATAAGCAGAAATGTATAAAACTCATCAAGAACTTAACATCTACTACAAGCTCATTGTAATGTACGCACCATTTTAAGGTGGAAGGGAAAATTTGAACAAAAACCTAAAAACTCCGTAATTCATTGCTGCGGTGAGTAGTTCTACATTCATTCATTCATTGGACAGAATCACTGGACGCAAGGCAGGAACACACCCTGGAAGTGGTGCCAGTCCTTCGCAGGGTGACACACACTCACACATTCACTCACACCTATGGACAACTGAGTCACCAATCCACCTACCAACGTGTGTTTTTGGACTGTGGGAGGAAACCGGTGCACCCAGAGAAAACCCACACGGACACAGGGAGAACACATCAAACTCTTAGTAGATCTACAGTAAACACAAATATTACTGCTGTGAATCAATATATTGATGTATAAAGTACCATGTATAGAGTACATGGTTAAGACACACTGGTTAAAATGCTTTTTAAAAAAATAAGTCTCATTGGAGACTAACAATATCCAAGCTTCTATATAAAGGCATTCCACCGTTCTCCCCTTAACATTTCCCATTGAAAATGCTGTATTGGTCCCAGTATGAATGGGTAAGATAACACAAAGCTTATGCTACGGTGACATTATACCCATTTATACAGAATTAATTAACACATGGTTCCCGTGGAAGAGATTCTATATAATTTTAATTTAATTTTCAGGGCAAGAAAACAGCTGACAGATTTTGATTATTGGGTGGTCTATGTCTTTAATTTTAGTCAAGTACAGTCCTAAATTTTGTATGGTAGTAACCAATAGCACTGTGTGATTTTGTTCTATAATATATTGTTAGTGGCCCCTGACTACAAAAGTTGTTGTGTAGTATGTGACACATTAGCTGGTGTAATGGATTTATTATTAACGTACTACAGACATAACAGTAAACAAGCAAGACTCTGTAAGTATTGTAAGACTTCAGTACACTGAAGCACGCTCCTGCTCTGTACTGGTTTCCTATTATGACTTGAAGAAACAGTTGACCACCCCCAATTGTCATTGTATAATTCGCACCCTATTACCCTATTTAAAACAGTCTCTATTACAATGGCATTTAAGGAGAACATCAAATGTCCATATTTGTCATAATAAATAAAAAAGAAAAAAAAAAACTCATGCTGGCAAGCAATGAGGATGTGTGATAGGGAAAGGTGTGGCTATCCTACATGCCCAAAATGAGTAAACCCAATGGTACACTATTGAACCTCCAATCCTGGATGAATAATTGTATGAGAATGTATGGGAAACACTGCTGAAGAAAAAGAAACAGAAAATTTGGAATACAGATGCAGTAGGTATGGTAATGTCATAGTTTCAAAGCACATTACTTGACTTTTTTCCTTTTTAGCACATTTTTTAATTACTGTGTGAAAATATACTGTACGTAATTCTTCCAACTTAAAGCAAATGCATGTTGTTGGACAAAAGGCCACACAGAGTTAAGAAAGTTTGAGCAGTCAAAATTGTATTAAAATAAAAGACTCATCTATTAAATTACCAAACTGAAAAGCATTGTAGAAATGTGTTAAACTGTCACAATGAGAGAAGTACAAGACGAACATATATAAAGATGCACTGTTATGATGAGTTTTAACGGTATAATAAATAAATAAATACTCAATAAATGTATTCTGCATTTTGTAAATATGGCTAGCAGCTTGCTTTGAAAGAGATATTTCTTTCACAATATCCATCAGGTATATAAAGCTATACATTGAAATTTTGTTACAAGTGTATTATTATTTATTTACAGGGTGCTGTTAAAGTATGAAAACTCCCATAAAAAAGACGCTAATCCTATTTTTGACACGAGCTCTGGGGGAAAGGAGAAACCCTGGCCTAACTGGTTTCCCACTTTCTCCTGCAACTTGTGTCTAAAATCGAATCACTATCTTTTATATAAATGTTTCCTTACTTTTCTATTTCTGTACTTTTGAGACATCCTGTACTTTGCTAATTATGTCTATTTGCATTGGTTACACCAATTGACCATACATATTTACCATGTGACTCTGTTTTTGACTGAGCCTTAAATATTCAAACTACAAAGCATAATAATTTACATTATTTAAAATCTATATTTAATTTGAACCCCTCAAGGCTTAGAAACTGTCCAAAACATGATTGGAATGAGCAAGAATATGTATTTTTGTTTTAGTGGTATTCATTGGTTGTGTCATTCATTAGCTATATGACAGACACTACATGTTGGGCCACTGTTCTGCCCAATCTCCAACCAACCAAAGCCAAAGATCTGGGAATTGTAAGACTCACATTTCACATCAAAGACCAGTGTAAATTAACAACATTTATTGCCAACCTAGAATAGTGAGGCTGCAAAACCATTAATGGCATTCCACATTGGCAACAATGGTGGAATCACCACACTTAGAGGATGCTAAGTGTTTTGGGTTTTTTTTTTTTGTTTTGTTATCTAGCTAAACATTCTGGCTTCATGTATCATACTTCAAAGTAAGGAAGAAATAATGAAGTCATCACCAAAAATAGGTAAATATATAAAGTAGTGCTTTATTGATTGGCCTTGAGCATAGGAGTTGACACACCTTGCCTGAAGAAACTCTTTGCTCTGTGGCAAGGTTCATTATTGATCCATTCATTCATTCGATTCCATCAAGGAGCCACTAAAGGCTTTGAACTCCAAGACTGAACGTTTGGAAGACCAGAACAAAACTGGAATTTTGAATCAGAGGGACTCCTAGCTCAAAACTCAGCTCAGGTCTCTGTTTCTAACAAGCTGAACTTTATCTGTTTTGGCTGCTGATAATGAACTCCTCTAGAAGGAACGTCGTCATGGAGATTTGCTGCACCTCCCCTGTCTGAGCTGCAGGATCAAGGACATGTGACTGCTACTACATTCTTGGACATTTTCACGAACTGAAACCCCTTTCCCCCTTGAACACGCCTCCTACTGCTTTTGTCTACGTCACTGAAGGCATAGTCTATGACCTTCTTTTTTTTACCACCACTTCCCTGTTGTAATCCAGCTGTTTCTTCTAACTGTAAGATGGCACGGGGCACCCGCTGCCATCGCATCTGTTGCGCATGCCTAACCCCTGTTTGGGTGAGTGGACAGACGGAAATGTAATTTCGCTGCAAGTTGTACTTGTATAACTTTGTATGTGACAATAAATGCAATTCAATTCAAATTCAATTCAATTCAATTCATTCATTCATTTTCTGTAAGTTATTTATCCTGTTTAGGGTTTTGTTGGGTCCGGAGCCTACCCAGAATCAATTAGCACGAGGCAAGAACACACCCTGCACCGGGCACCGGTCCATCATAGGGCACCACACACTCACACTTATGATCACTTTTGTATACTCCACCTACCAGCATGTGTGCTTTTTGCTATGAAGTAAAAAAAAAAAAAAAAAAACTTGGTGAACATCCAGTGGGGAGGGCGGCATGGTGGCGCAGCAGGTTAGTGTCGCAGTCACACAGCTCCAGGGACCTGGAGGTTGTGGGTTCGATTCCCGCTCCGGGTGACTGTCTGTGGGGATTTGGTGTGTTCTCCCTGTGTCTGCGTGGGTTTCCTCCGGGTGCTCCGGTTTCCTGCCACAGTCCAAAAACACACGTTGGTAGGTGGATTGGTGACTCAAATGTGACCATAGGTGTGAGTGTGTTGCCCTGTGAAGGACTGGGGACCCCTCTCACCTTGCGCCCAATGATTCCAGGTAGGCTCTGGACCCACCGTGACCCTGAATTGGATAAGCGGTTACAGATAATGGATGGATGGATGGATCCAGTGGGGATTCTTTTTGTCCGGCGTACTACATAACATAATTTCATAAAATAGATTTTTTTTTGTGTATGCCAGAAGTATGATTCTTACCTGAATGTATTGTCGACTGAACTATATGGGGGAGGAGGAACAGGAGTCTTGGACTGTTTTCTATAGAGCTGGTTCCCTAGGTCCCAGAGAAGAATAGAGAAGAGCGGAATCTTAATGTAAAACCCTACACTATATTTGTTCATATAATATTTGCATGCATGCACTGTTAATGTCATACTACATACTGAAAATGACTGTGTGTGGGTATGTATGTATATCTCAAAAAATTAGAATATTACTTAAGATCAATACAAAAAAAGGAGTTTTAGAAACGCTGGCCAACTGAAAAGTATGAACATGAAAAGTATGAGCATGTACAGCACTCAGTACTTAGTTGGGGCTCCTTTTGCCTGAATTACTGCAGCAATGCGGCGTGGCATGGAGTCAATCAGTCTGTGGCACTGCTCAGGTGTTATATGAGAGCCCAGGTTGCTCTGATAGTGGCCTTCAGCTCTTCTGCATTGTTGGGTCCGGCGTATTGCATTTTCCTCTTCACCATACCCTATTGATTTTCTATGGGGTTAAGGTCAGGCGAGTTTGCTGGCCAATTAAGAACAGGGAGACCATGGTCTTTAAACCAGGTACTGGTAGCTTTGGCACTGTGTGCAGGTGCCAAATCCTGTTGGACAATGAAATCTGAATCTCCATAAAGTTGGTCAGCAGCAGGAAGCAGAAAACACCTAAAACGACTCTTCTGACCTTGGACATCAGAAGCAGATGACATGGCACCCCAAACCATCACTGACTGTGAAAACTTTAAACTGGACCTCAAGCAACGAGGATCCTGTGCCTCTCCTCACTTCCTCCAGACCCTAGGACCTTGATTTCCAAAGGAAATGCAAAAATGACTTTCATCTGAGAACATAACTATGGACTCCGCAGCAGTCCCGTCCTTTTTGTCTTTAGCCCAGGGGCGAGATGCTTATGATGCTGCCTCTTGTTCAAGAGTGACCTCACACAAAGAATGCGACGCTGAAACCCATGTCTTACATACGTCTGTGCGGTGGTGGTTCCTGAAGCACTGACTCCAGCTGCAGTCCAGTCTTTGTGAATCTCCTCCACATTTTTGAATGGGTTTTGCTTCACAGTCCTCTCCAGGGTGCTGTTATCCCTTTTGCTTGTAAACTTTTTTCTACCACAGCTTTTCCTTCCCTTTGCCTCTCTATTAATGCTCTGTGAACAGCCAGACTCTTTAGGAATTGGCCTGCTTGTGTCTTTTGGACAACTGTCAAGTCACCAGTCAATACTGAACCTTTTCACAATATTCAAATTTTCCGAGACACTGAATTTGGGGTTTTCATTAATTGTCAGTTATAAACATCAAATAAAAAAAAACCCACTTGAAATATTTCCTTATGTGTGTAATGAATGAGTATAATATACTAGGTTCACTTTTTGAATGGAATTACTGAAATAAATCAACTTTATCATATTGTAATTTTATTACCAGCACCTGTATGTTTATGTTTATATATATATATATATATATATATATATATATATATATGTCTAATTGTAATTAAAGTTTTATTGCTGTCTGGAATAATGTGCTTTCAGTATGGGGGTGTATCTGAGGGTTCTACCTTTAAGGATTACTATCTTCATCTGAGACGCAGAGTGTGAGTAAATGAGGAACAGAGCTGAGACCGCAGTGGAGCTTCATCCAGCAGCACATAAACATACGGAGCTTCACCACTAGCGAGGTGAGATTCACGCTGTATATGGAGTATTACTTTAATAACATCATCCTTCTTATTATTCAAGAAGTAGTTAACCTCCGAGCATGAACGGCGGAGTAAAATAAGCAATAATGAAATGTTTATCCAGTAAGAGCTGCTATGACTGCGTCAGCCCAGTGAATCAAAATAGCTCTGTAGCTTAAGGTTAGCTGGCTTTCGGTCTTTACACTGGTTAGCATGTTTGACTGGCTTCTGCTAAAATAGACAACGCTCAGATAATCTTCAAAATGTGCTGAAGAGTAACGAGCAAGACCTTAATATACTTTACATAGTTTGGTCTATTGTTATGTAATGTGTACACTGTTGTTAAACGAATGAGCCCTTTGTATTAGCCGGGTTGTTAGACCATCAAATGAGTTGTTTTTAACATCAACGTTGCTAAACCTAACATTATACGTTAGAATTTAAACACAAATTATTCCGTATCCTCATGAATCGGTCACTTATCAGCCAATGCATTTCTAACCTCAAAGAGCTAGCTAACTTAAAATAACTAAACTATTAAAGTCAATGGTCTATTTTATTGCAATAATAAGGTGAGCGCATAAAGTGCAGCCTTTCATTTTACACAGGAAACCAAATGAGTCAGCCTACTTGTGTTTAAAGTAAATATAATTTAGTAAACGCGGTGTTAGCATAGCCTATTTGATACTAGCTTCACCGCTCCGGTTTAGCTTGACTTCAAATCGGGCGGACATGATAGCTACCACAAGATTCAAGAAGTTGAATCGAGTCGGATTCAGATTTGAAGTGAGTCGATTCAGATACAAGACATTAATAATTACATAATTAAAGCAAATTAAAATAATTATACTCATTATAAATTTACATTGGAAAGTGCATTTCAGGCGAGGGAGATTCATCTTTGCCAAAAGGTTTGTTAAAATGTGTACTAAATATTCCACTTTGTCTAAAGAGTATACAGCAAATTTATCGATGTCTGAACTCTGAGAAGATATACTTAACAAACATCAGTGATGCCAGGATCTCCCTCACTGTACTGTGTGCCAGTGAACTTTGGTGACTCTATGTGGAATCGACACTTTAAATCGGAGAATCGACTCTGCACCATCACCGGCAACATTATTTGTATTGTATGACAAACGTGTGTTATTTTATTATTGAAATAAAGTGCTTGTGACTTGTAGAACATCGCAGTAAATATTATAGCCTGTCTTCTAGCCGATCATACGTCAAAATGTAGTCTGGTTTAAGAAAAAATAAGGAAAGTATTTCAGTTTCGGCGTTAGCTAAATCTTGCGCAGGCACCATATTTGAGCTCGCGTTTCTAATGGCTCCCGGCTCCCTAAGTAGTGCACTATGTAGGTAGTGAAGTAAGGGTTACTTGTCTAAAAATTGTACGTCCAGGTTTTTAAGAGAAGATCGTTTATATTCAAACATTAACTTTAACAGACCTCTCTAACATTAGATGTGATTGTTTTTGCCCACCATGTAGGCAGTTGGTGTCGATTTGGGACGGAACCCGAACTTCTCCTTTATTCAATCTCAGGGCCACGTCGTGGCAATGGCGCCGTTGGTGGCTCCGTTCAGAATGTCAAATATTTAACGGCATCAATACGTCCTTTTGTGTTAATGGATTCCGACAAAACTCCGAGAGCGACAAACAGTAGTTAGGTAGGACCTTCTTTTTTAGCAAACACGTTGAGAACTACACAGAACGTGACATAGATTAGCTGCTTTCCCTGTCGATGGTGGGGATCAAGCATGTATTCAATGGGATGCAGGTCAGTCGGGGTTTTAAGCGTCTTCACTGTATTATACATTCATTATCTGTAACCCTTATCCAGTTCCGGGTCGCGGTGGGTCCAGAGCCTACCTGGAATCATTGGGCGCAAGGCGTCTTCACTGTATTAGTTCATCCTAATTTTAGGTTCAATCCACATTTTAGCTGCGTGAGTACACGTATAAGTTGTTAAAACGTGGTTTTAAACTTTAGCTTCTGTTAGAGAAACTGAAACCCAAACTAGCCTTTTCTGCTAAATGCAAACGTAAATAAGTACAGTTGAAGACAACAATAGAAGCCTATTAAAAGTTTCCCCTCCTTCCTGAGGGCGTCTCATAACCCTTACTGGAATTTTGTGTTTTCCCGATAAGTTGGTATCATAATGTAATGGGTCCTGTTATGTCTGGGCATGTAGGTCTCTATAATGGTAACATTTAAGCCAGTGCTCATTACAGTAAAAACAATATTAGGCTTTCATTTTAATGTTTGTAAACATAATTTATAAATAATGGCTTTTAGTAGACGGTTATAACAATCTTCACACAATATAAACATTTCACAGCCCTGCAGGTTTAAAACCACATCATCATCATCTTTTTTTTTGCAGCTAATCCAGGTTCAAAACCACAGTACTTGAATCCTTTAAGTGGATTTTAGCTGAAATATTGAAACTGTACATTTCTGTCTCTGTTGTCTGTTTTGCAGGTATGGCCCACAACTGATGCAGCGAGTGCTTGAGATGGCAGAGGGGATTCATGTTGGCGAAATGCCCTCCTATGAGCTAGTCCCAAGTGCTGAAGCAAAAAAGAGGCCGAATTCAGCTGATGGAAGTAAGTCTTACCCCCTGTTCACATTAGGAGGCGTCCAAATAACAGGCATCTAATTTCTAATTACAGCAAGCAGTTTATAGCAGTTATTTAGTGGCAAGTGGTAAGCAATACAGCGATTTAGTGACAGTGACATTTTATTTTTATTTTTTTTATATATTAGTCCATTGCTGTTAGTGATTGTTGTATGTGATGTCTGTAATCTACTGAGACCTATGTGGGGGATATGTATCAAAACAAATAGTTTGAACTGTCAGAGTACACACACTAGTGATGTCATAAGCAGCCCCAAATACGCCAAAAAGAAACGGATGGGATTGAGCAATATGTTGCATTCAAAAGTGAACATAGTGTAAGGGTTTGTTTATATCTATAGTAAGGTTACAAAAAATATTTCTTATAGGGTATATGATGCCATCTGCATGTCCAATTCTGCTACCTACAACTGCTTTATTTATTTTATTTTATTAATTTATTTTATTTAATTTTTTGGAGAAACTGTTATGTTTGATGCATCCAGAATTGTTTTGAAGCAGATTTGCCTGAGGTACCTAACTCAGCGATAACTGACAACCATTCTTTCTGTGTTTGGTCTGAATAGATTTTTCTGATCTGTTATTTCAAACAAACTGCACAAGTTTGTTTGCAGGTTTCTGGGCAGGTTTATATTTTTGATGTGCATCAGGGTTTGCATTCACAATTATTCAGCACTTTAGAGCAATGATATTAGGTTGAATTTTAATTGATACAAACCCGCCCTGTTTGAGCATACTCTAAAAACAGCATTCTGATGAAGTTATATCTCTGAATTTGTATTCTTTTGAAACAATTGAGGAACTTAATTAGTACAGTTTAAAGAAAACAGTGTCGTCTTGTTCTTAATTATAACTGTTATAATTATAATCTGACTTGTTATGACAAAACAGGCATGACTGCACCCTGATATGAACTAAGTGTTTGTGGTGTACATTTCAGGAGAAGAACCAATGAGGAAGATGCCAGTATCAAAGTTTGGCTCTAGACCACGATTTGAGCCAGTACAGTTTGTCAGTGGCAGCAGCACCAGTAGCAGCTGCCTAGGGAGTACTGACGAAAAAGAGAATGAGAAGGAACGCAGAAGTGGAGAGATGAACAGTGGAAGACAGAGGGACCCAGAGCCGCCATACAATAGTGGACGTAGCTATGGCTCTTCATCTGCCTCTTCATTTGACAGAGGATCATCATATGGTTTTGATTCTTGGGCTGAACGTAGAACAAAGGACATGTCATTTGGCAGCAAGAGTGGGCTTGGCTATGGCAACAGAGGGTCCACCTCAAACTTTATGGGAAAGCTGCAGCAGGAATACACCGCAAGATATGAGGCACACACTGCAAGACAATCAAACTCACCTACTCAGGCCAGCAGATTTGATGGATATGCTGGGGGGAGGTCTGGGGGCTGGGATTCTGGGCGGCAAGGTTTGGGCTATGGGCATCAAGACAGACCCTCATCCAGCAGGGCTTTCACCAGAGTCTACGACAGTCCAAGCAGGAGTAGCCCTGGGTTGCTACCAACACCATCCATGCCAATCTCAATTCCCCAAGCAACAGTGGATGAGAAGCAGAGTTTAATTACCAGGGTTATGGCTGCTGTAGCTGTTAATCTGCGAGATCCTGCATTTATCAGTGGACCCGATGGTCCAAATTACAACTTTATTCTCAGCCGCAGCATTCAGGCTTGTAAAACCAACCCAGAGTACATTTATGTAAACTTAAAGGACATCCCTCCATCCGATCTTCCTAAGAACAGAAAAGTGCCATCTGAGGGCTATGCCTGTGAGCTTAGGTGTTCCTGTGTGTACCTCGCCACGGGATATTCTGGAAGCAAAAATGGTGCCAGGGACCGAGCATCAGAGCAGGCTGTCAAACTGTTTATGAAGCCAGTGGAAGTTTGTGTTGTACAACGTCAGTATAAACGTAATATTGTAAACGACATGGTGGTGTGTCAATTAAACACCCCGGTACCAGCCTTAGTTCCAGCTCTCCGTAACCCAGAGGATAACCCACCACCCAATACCAAGGGTCAGTATGTGCCTGATAGAAGTAAACACTGGACAGAGTTTGTCCTAATGGAGAATGCCCATGATGCCATCTGCATGCTCAACAATTCTGCTGCCTACAACCGCATGAAAATTGACTATACGTTTAACCCCATACCTAACAGCAATCTTTGGCTGTGTAGTGTATATGTGCAAGATGAGCTTGTGGCTCAAGCCAGGGGGACTAAGAAGAGCTCTAAGCATGCTGCAGCTGAGGAGGCTGTGAAGAAGCTGAGAATGAATCAGGCGGCTCGGCAACAGCAGGACCATCAGGAGCAACACCAGCAACAACAACTACAGAACCAACAGCAGCAGCAGCAGCAGCAGCAGCTTTTTTCTCAAGGGAGCTACAACTTTGAGCAGCCCACTGGCCGTTTTAGCCAGCAGAGTGGGCGAAAGAAGCAGCTCAGTGAATTGGTCATTTTAGAAAACTCAGATAATGCCATTTGCATCATCAATGATACTGCACAGTTCAACAAAGTGGCAGCTGACTACAAATTTACTGTGTTACCAGACCATCGTTGGAGGTGTGAAGTTTATATTGAGGGTCAGTATGTGGCTGCAGGTATTGGACCTAAGAAAACAGTAAAACATATTGCAGCAGAGGAGGCCATTGCCACGTTGAAACGAACACAGGCAGTGGTAAAGTCCAATTTGAGGAAGGAGGGTCATGTGGATGCCATTTCTAGAAATCAAATAATAGCTCGATCTGGTGAAGAGTCGATGCGACAAGAAATCAAAGAGGATAATATTGGTAACCAGTTACTTCGCAAGATGGGCTGGACAGGTGGCGGGTTGGGTCGAGAAGGAGAGGGCATTGCAGAACCGATCATGGTAAAGGAACAGTTTACCAGGGAAGGACTTGGCATGGATATGAATAGGCATGGGAACCAGCTGACTAAGCGTGACATTGAGGAAATCATACGCAATTATGCTTGCTCAGATCGACAGGACGACCTGCGCTTCTCCACTGAGCTCAACAATGATGAGCGCAAGCAAATCCATCAGGTCTCGCAAAAATATGGGCTGCGGAGCAAATCGTATGGACAGGGAAGACAGCGCTTCCTTGTGGTTAGCCGGAGAGTGCAGAAGGAGCAGCTTATTGGTCAGTTGTTGCAGGAGGGGCAAGTGGGACGATATGAGCTTGTGAAACCTCAGGCCTCTCACTGACCTGGGGGGGGAAAAAATGTAAACACTCAGAAACTCGTAGGTCAGCGTTTCCTCAGTCCTGTTACTTTTGTGCCTGTACACTACACATTTTAGTGGTTTCCCTGCTACGGTCACTCCTGTGTCAGCTGCTCTGTTATTAGCTCATTACAGCATTTTCGCACTGCAAGGTCCCTATTATGAACTACTCTCTTTATTGGTACCTGGTACATTTCACTAATTGGAACAGTTTTGGAAACATTTTCAAAGGTGCAGTAAGGTTAAATGTTGTTTACTTATCGTGTATTTGTGTGTTGCTTTCTTCGCACATCAGTACAGATGTTCCTTGTCGCACTATCCAGTTCTCACTTAGTTTTTTTCATTGGCCAACAATCCAAGTAACGTTTGTACCTCTTCAAAAGACCATGCTGCTATTGTAAAAACAATTGTGATCTCCACTGTAGCTTAGAGGTTTTTCACATAGCTAAATTCTCTCAGGCCGGCCCCTGCTCCACACTTGGCACCACAAGCAAGCAGGTACCCGTTCCAAAAGACAAAAATGCAGAGTACAGTAGTGTAGGTACCATGCAGTGGAAAAGACATTTAGGTGTTTGAAATGGGTTTTAGAATACAACTTAAAAACTGAAGCGCAGGGACACTCTGGAACCAGGACTAGGAAATGCTGCTACAGATGACCGTTACTATGATTAAAGCAGTTGTTACTTATTTGCTTCAATGGAGTGTAAAATGTATTTTTCAAACAAAGTGTCAGGTAACTCCATAAGTTGCTTCTTAAGGCCTGAGAAAATGATCATTTTCAATAGACAGCACACTCCTCTTTTCCCTCATGTAATACCATAGATTTTGTTCACTGTAGAGTTTGTGCTAGGTTAACTCAAGGCACTATGATATACACAAGCTACCTTCCTAACTGAGGTTTGTTATACCTTGTATCCTGTGATTTTTATGGACATGGACATTAGTAGTGGATCTTAGGCAGCATGTGCTCCTTTCAAATTTAAACATTCCATTTTCATTAAATTTTCACAATGGACAATATTCATCCCAACTTCCTGTGCAGTAATTTAAACATTTAAATTATAAAATATGTAAATAAGGACAAGGGTGTTGCATTACAGTCTGATAACAATTGAGTGATATAAAAGATCCAAGGCATCTTTGGAAGCTAGTTGACTGAACTGTCTTCCCCTGAGAAATGCCTGAGCAGCAGTTCTTGTGATTTATTCTTCATAAATCTCTAGGTTTTGTGAATAATGTTAAGTGTCTGCTTGTTTTGGCATACATATTAAACAAAATTAATCTGTCAATGTTTCACTCGTCTTCGATTGGGTGAAAGTCAAGCACTCTTCAAACACTTTTCCCTTTTCTGCTCAAGAAAAAAAACCACCACCACCAAACATTTTACTGTTTATTTACAAGAAGTGAGAAAATGTACAGTTTATTACATGAATTGCTAGTGCAAATCTGACGCTTGAACTCAGGATGTGTATTTGAAAAAGAATGACTCAAATTAAGATGGACATTGCATTAGAACAAACAATAAAAACAGTATCATGCTCAGGCAGTGGGTTAAGCAACCCACATGTGAAAGGAAAATAAAAACCGCACTCAAACTGAAGAACATGGCCCAATTGTCATGCAAAGGAGTGGGGAACAACACAAAACTGAAAATGCACACAGTGTGCAAGTACAACAGTACCATATTTTTTTTCTTTACATTCCAAGTCCTAGGCTCAAGGCAAAGGCTTTGTGAATTTAACATGGTAGTCTTGTGACACTCCTCTCAGAACAGTAGCATGCCATATCAATTTGTGTAAGAATTTCTCAGATTTTAAAAAGAGGTCAAAATTTAGTAAAAATTTTAGTCTCGACTCATTACAGACCTTAGCGTTTCAGTGCAGCAACATCTGCAAAGTTTAAAATAAACTTACTCAGACACAGGAACTGATATTAGCTTGTTTTCGAGAAAACCACCTTGTAAATCCTTGGCATGTAAATTGAACAGGAAATAAGCACTTTCGCAACAAAGATTAAAGAATCCAACAAATTCAAATAGGGATAAAGCTAGATTCACACTGGAAACCACAACCTGAGCAACCACTTGTATTCTAAATGCAATCAGCCCACACTATAGGAGCAAAACCAAACAAACAGCATATGTTCATGACCAACTCCTGTATGGAGACATGAAACTTTCAAAGGTCAGTTAAAGTAATAGTTGTAGCAAGTAACCTTGAGGAGGCAAGGTACATTCTGTTGCATTAAGAAACGTCCTTTTGCAAGAATAAGATTCAGCATGAAGAGGGAGACCACAACACGACAGCACTCTAACTTTGCAACAGCTACAGAACAGACAACTCTACAGAGTAAGAGGAGGATTCAAAACATGGTGTATTTATTTATTTTATTCTTTTTCAATGCGCGATGATTTTCCTCTTGATGGCAGAGGCCAAGTACTGTTCAAACTGAACTGCCGGGTTGGGGTCAACAATCACGCCAGCTCTGTTCCACAATGGCAGACACACGTTTCTCATACTCTCGTTTGTTCTCCTGGTACAGCTGAGCTGCCTGGCTGTTGGCAGGGCTGTTTGGATTCGGCTCATCCAATAAAGACTGCAGTAATTAAGAAAAATGCATCCTGGTTATGAAAGCAATATACCTTCATAAATTAAACACATTAATTGTAAGTCCATCCGACTCAGTTTTACATACCTGTATAGAGGTTAAAATTGAAGAAACATCATATGTTGGACTCCAGCGGTTCTGAAGAATGTCCAAGCATATACTACCATCTGCATAAACTGAGCAGAACAGAGAAAAGTATTATGCACTGTTTTAATCACATGCTAAACTAAATCCTACTCAGGCCAACGGGTTGTGTTAATGAGCTACTCGTCTCTGACGTTATATCTATAAAGGTGGACCAAGAGGTAAGTGTGTCTCAGAGTAGAAAGCAGGACTGCTCTGTCTGATCTACTCATAACAAGGCAACAGACAAACACTACCGAGGCGGTGACATGTCAGGGCCACCGCAGCCCTGAGAATGATTAACCTCAGAAATCATACCTTCTCTTGGGCACCATATTTAGGATTCAACTCCTTATCAAATAAATAGACAAGTTCATGCTATGTTGCTGTTATAAAAATTATTAACAAGGGTTACATTTCAGGATGCATGGGGCCTGGGCTTTTGGGGCCCCCCAAGCACCACAGAAGAACAGGGTGAAAAGAAATAGTATGCAAAGCAACATTCTGTAACAAGAACTACAAGGTGATCCTGTATGGTCAGTAAAGCTAAGAGAATGGACAGTGAGTGTTTGGAACAAGGAGGTGGTCATAAGGTTACAGCCAAAAGGTGCATGTCAGAGCCGACACCATATGTACAAATGTTTGTAGACACTCAGTGAATTTAACTACTTCTGAGAGTATATATTGTTGACACAGAGGTTAATTTGTGCACAGTCTGTTTGGATTATCTACATATCACTGCCAGTAGGATATGGCACATTGGGGCACCAGCACCTGCATCTGAAGCCACTGGAAATACTCCATCATCTATTCTAAAAAGTCTTCCCAGAAGGGTAAAAGCTGTTAGTGCCTCAAAGCATTTGCAAACACTTAATACACTTAATTTAAGAAAGGCAGGCTGGATGAGCAGATTTCCACAAACATTTGGCCACACAGTGTGTGTTAAAAAGAAAATTGAATTGTAAATCACTTCTTATGCTGTCAAACTTACCATTAGGGTGAAACATTTTGGATACAAACCGTACTGTGGGAGGTTTGTTCGGATACTCCTCTGTAAATTCTATTGTGAGTTTAAAGGTTCCTGGAAAGATTAAAACATGAAAAAAATAAATAAATAAATAAAGATGCCAGCCTATGACATATTAATTCAGACAAACATCAATAGAACTTACATTCCCAGTGTGAATATTCCATTAGGGAGGGTTTCCAGGCAACAAAACATGCCTGAGCATGTACAGGTACATCGCCATATATTAGAATATCATCAAAAAGTTAATTTATTTCAGTAATTCAGTTCAAAAGGTGATTTGAAACTCATTATATAAGTTCATTACAAACAGAGTGATACATCTCAAGCGTTTATTTCTTTTAATATTGATGATTATGGCTTAGTGTGGCACAGCAGGTAGTGTCACTCTCACACAGTTCCAGGGTTCTGGGTTTGTGGGTTCAAGCCCTGCTCTGGGTGACGGTCTAGAACAGGGGTGGGCAATCTTATCCGCAAAGGGCCGGTGTGGCTGCTGGTTTTTGTTCCAACCAACCAGGAGGTCACATGATCATTTGTTTTACTCAAGCCAACTAATTAAAGGAGTGAAATCAGGTGTGCTTGAGCCTGAATGGACTTAAATACAGCAGCCACACCGGCCCTTTGCGGATAAGATTGCCCACCCCTGGTCTAGAATGAGCTTGGTGTGTTCTTTCCGTGTTCACTTGGGTTTTCTCCGGGTGCTCCGGTTTCCGCCCACAGTGGAAGGTGTCACCCTGTGAGGGAATGGCCCCCCCTCCAGGATGTGTCCCTGCCTTTTGCCAATGATTCCAGGTAGGCTCCCACCACAACCTTGAAGCAGTTACAGACAATGAATGTGTGAGAGATCCACAAGGAGTGAACTACTGCTGGAGTCAGTGCTTCAAAAGCCACCACACACAGACGCATCCAGGACATGGGCCACAACTGTCGCATTCCTTGTGTCAAGCCACTCATGTCCCAGAGATAACACCAGAAGTGTCTCACCTGGGCCAAAGAGGAAAAGAACTGGACTGTTGCTCAGTGTCCGAAGTCTTGTTTTCAGATGACAGTAAATTTAACATTTCATTTGGAAATCAAGGTTCCAGATTCTGGAGGAAGAGTGGAGAGGGACAGTCCAAGCTGCTCGAGTCTAGTGTGAAGTTCCCACAATCAGTGATGGTTTGTGGAGCCGTGTCTTCTGCTGGTGTTGGTCCACTGTGTTATATCAAGTCCAAAGTCAGTGCAGCCATCTACCAGGAAATATTTTACAGCAATTCATGCTTCCCTCTGATGACAAGCTTTATGGAGATGCGGAGGCATTTTTCAGCAGGACTTGGCACCTGTCCACACTGCGAGAAGCACCAATACCTGGTTTGACATTGTTTGTAATGAATCAATATGAGTTTTAATTTCTGAATTACTGAAATAAATTAACTTTTTGATGATATTCTAATTTACTGAGATACACCTGTACAAATGCTTTGTGGGATTTTGTGTAGAAGTAGAGCCACAGACCCAGGTAGACTAACAACTCTTAGGCGCTGAAGCATGGTTGCTTCCCTGCCTCCTCGGTTGAGCATTGCTAAAGCTGAGAGCCCAAGCTACACAGCCATTATTTTTTTCTTTTTCCAAGTACTCTTTACACAAACATGTGGATTACTAATGAGTGGATTGATGGAAATACTCACATTTGGTCTTGTTTTGAAGGTGACAACCTACGTAGGTGCTGGTATGCTGTGTGTGTGTGTGTGTGTGTGTGTGTGTGTGTGACAGAATCGCTTGTGGGCTCTTCAGGCTTCGTGTTGCCACAGGTATTTATTTATTTATTTTGTTTTGCGAGGACGAGACCTCATGTATGGAATAATGAATTACTTTGGTTTCAATTCAGTAGTCATACATTTTAAAGTATTGACATACATTATCTGTGTCTCGAGAGTCTGCCCATTCAAAAGATATACACAGTATGTAAACAACTTATAAAGAACTGCAGCGGACTGAATGTACATTAGCACGATCCACCAATCTCCCTGTGATGGTGTATCGTACACAAATTCTTGTCGTTCGCGATCTGATATCACACATCCCTACACACTGGATCAAGTGTATTTAATGTAACAAAACATGAACCCTTGTTCAGACCTTGGTTCAGACTTTGTGTGAATACACCCTAAATGATAAATCCTCTAGAAGGCACCTTTCATACATGCTATTTTTATTCTGACCAAACTGAAAGGTCCAAAACTGTGGACCAAGGTATGTGTGAAAATAACTTCATCTGTGTCCAGCACAGAAAGCTGATCCATTCCTAGGCTTTGACAACATCTGTACAATGATCAAGCAGCAATCTAAGCTCTGAACTATAATTCAATACAGATGTAACACTCAAAAACTGGAAAATAAAACATGAACAGCTTATATTTCCTCATAAGAACCAGGGCATCAGCTATCATCTGTAAACTGGCCTGTGTTTCTACACAACAGGAAGAATAAGGAGAAAAAAAAAAGAAAAATAAGTTAAAGCCCCACATATATGACGCAGGAATAATGTTGTTAAAGGAGTAAGATATAGGATTACATGAAGAGACTATTCACCAACACTTATGGCATTACAACATGCAGATTTAAAAAAAATCTTTCGGACCTAAATACCCCATTAAAAGGCATGCCTAAGACTCACCAGCAGACAGCATTCTACACTGAACCCCCAAAAAATAACACATTATGTAACAGTTATCACATTTTAAATTGATAATATCCCACTTTATCAGAAATAAATGTGATCAAACTGCTGCACTGAAAGGAAAATAACCTTTACCTCACTTTCAAATCCAAGTCAATTTCAACAGTTTAGAGATGTACTGTTCGGTTCAACTTACCATCTTCAAAAGGTGTTCCTTCCGGACTGAAAGGTAGAGGAAATTGACAAATGTGTCAGTTTTTGTTTAAAATAATAATGAATAATGAACAATAATGAATGAATCGTTAGTCTGGCTAAACGGGAAGTCTATGCAGACAAAAACTGAAATAAAGTGAGTATGTAAACACAGTGGTCAAAAATGTATTCCATCATCAAATTACTAAGGCATTAAATTTATTCTGAGGTTCTTTTATAAATGTGTGACTTGATATACTAAAATAATTCATAGTAAAAATTTTACAGGACCCTCTCCAACCTCCCTTAGACATTTTACTCTAGAAATAAAGTGACTATTTATGACTGGTCTTTTAAGACGAGTATATGTAAATATTATTTTTTTTCGGATTCCATACTAAATCAAAATCAACTGTTGGCTCATAACGACGTTTCCGTACAAAATGAGAATGTACAGTGAAATTATTGACCTTAAAAGCAGCGTATGATATTTACCCAAATATAACAGCATTCCAGACCATTATGTTGTTTTCTGATGGAGCTCCGCTTACTCCTGCTGGAGGATCCTCTTGTAGTCTTTAAAATGGGAAGAAATAAAACGTCCATTGGCGCGTATTTGTACACGAACACATTTACCAAGCATTGGACGAGGAAAGACTGCAATAATATCAACAACACTATGAAGCAAACAGCTCTACCAGTAAAGGTTATTTTCACACGAATTCGCCATTAGCCGGCTTCCTGAGACAGCCGAAGGGCCTTCTGCTTGTAACGAAACGCTTACCGTTTAAAATCTCTCATTAAACGCCGTCGTGCTGGTGTTGACATCTTGTTTAATTCGAAAACAAAAGCTTAAACATAAGGTATTGATATTGTCTGATTGGAATGAGTTTAAAATCCGGATTTTCTAGTCGTTTTGCGTTGAATCCTCTCGTTAGCTTAATCGCTAACTGTAGTATCGTTTCTCCTGTTATCTGAAATTTAGCAGCTTCTCGGGCCGGACCGTACCATTTCACCATGCAGAAGGGGGGTAGCCGCTCAAAGATTACAAAGGATTAGCGAGGGTACTAGTAGGTCAGGTCAATTGCTTAAAAACCTATAGATATGACAGAAAAACAACGTATACACGAACATAATTTGGACTACGGTCAATTAAAATAACGGGACGTATTTAAACTCTTTTTGTGAGCACCTTAAATTGTACCCTGATAACATCTTGGCCATTTTAGCAATACTTACGTCACTCCTTAGTCATTATTTTGTTTTGTAGTCATTTCTTTAATTTTCCTGGAATCATGTTGTTATAAGTCTGTCATTACTCTACATTTCACCCAAACCACTCAGTTTGGACATTGTGGTAAACCGTTTGTGGACATTTCTTGTAAGTGATTTCAGCTACTATAAGGTGACAGTAGGTGTAATGTTCATAGAAAAAGATTAAGTTAAATGGGCTACTCTAAAACATACAATCCCATTGCCCAATGCTGAGCTCAAGCCGGACGGGGTATAAGTGGGCTTCTCCGTCTTGTCGGGAGCTTGGGGGCCTGGGTATACAAAACTGCCAAAATTATTCGCTCGCCTGCCTCTGCATGCATATGAATTAGGCTGACATCCCATTCTTAATCCATAGGATTTAATCTGATGTCGGCTCTTTGCAGCTATATAACATTCATTCATTATCTGTAACCCGGAGCGGGAATCGAACCCACAACCTCCAGGCCCCTGGAGCTGTGTGACTGCGACACTAACCTGCTGCGCCACCGTGCCGCCCAGCTATATAACAATTACATAAAATTATAATCTCAGCATGAAACATAGCAGTGTGTAGTGCAAGTCCAATGTTTAATATAGTTAAATGCTGTAAAATAAATTCAACCTGGTCATAAAAGTCTTCCCTGCCTCATTTGTATTGCCCACGAGCCATTTTCTGGCTGATATACTGTCGGTGCGTTTGTGGATTTGGTGTCCAAACACAGCATAGATGCAATACCCACCCATGATTTAAATAGTGATTAAAAGGCACTATGCTCATTCTAAAAGTTAGACTTTGTGCCATTTAACCTCAGTCTGTATGCACACCCATAAATCAGTCTTCAGATTTAATTATTTATTCAACCTATTTAAAAGGAGCAAAGGCAATCTGCTCTTTGGTTTCACTGGGCACACTGATTATGGACCACATAAACCAAAGCAGAAATCTGTCTGAGGAAATCAGAAATAAAATTATGAACATGCATGTTAAATGTGATGTCAGTAAGTCAATGTCTAAGCAGCTTAATATTACTGACTACAGTGGCAAATAGTTTTCAGAATTTTTAAGGCCTTGGGACCATAGCCAACTACCTCCTTAGACATGGCCACAAGAGGAAAATTAACCCCAGATTAAACAGAGGGATAGTGCCAAGGGAAGACAACAGTCAAGGAAAACTTCTAAAAAGAAACAAGCTGAACCCCACCTGAACACATATCAGACAAATAACACCAGCTTTTGCTTTCTGAGCAACAGTGAACGGAAATGTTTTAAAAAATGTAAAAATAAAAATAAAATAAAAGAGGCAAAAAGGCCTTTGCCCGAATGCATACTAACAAGCCATAGTGTTTGTCATTTTAACAGATGAGGCCAAGCTGGAGCTTTTTGCACCAACTTCCTGTTACTCTTAATATGAAAAAGCGAAAAAGCAGTAAACCATGACATATCTACTCTCCAGACAATATTTATTTAGGACAATAAAATTATTACTGAATGCCAAAATCTGCCAGCATTGCAGCATAAAATACCTAAACAGACAGAAAATGCACATGATTTGATTAGAAGGGTCCTGCAGTCATACTGAGGGCATCAATCATATATATGTAAAGATAGTATAATGCAAGTCATGTATTTTGAAAATAAAGCAGGAATAAACAGGACAATATACATTATATATATTTATTATTAAAACACATCGTCACTGTCCAATGAAAAATAAATGTATCTTCAAAAACAGTAATCTTACAGAAGAAAAGACATTCTTACTTTTCAGTATAAGTCAATGTAATAAGTCATTTGTCTGTTGGTTCATTCATCATGAAAATTTCACATGATGTAGTAAACTATAAATAAGCAAAAATTGAGATACAGGTTTTCATTGGACAGCAAAGATATAAAGGAAAATTATGCAGTTTTTAAACAGGAAAAATTATGAAAGATGGTTAACAAAATTTTAAGTTACCTGGACTTATAACATTAGAGTAACATTCATGCATTTTATATTTGTTTGTATATTAAATATTATATTATTTTTAATTAAAAATTAAACAGTAAAAAATAAAAACTTAAATGGTTAAAATTTATATTTATTACAAATTGAATAATTTATTTATTGCTGGCAGTGTTTAATGCAACAACTACATCTAAAAATCAGTGAGAATGTTCTAGAACAAGAGTAGGCAAAAGTAGATAGCAATACTGTAATTTAATGCGGTCCGTATCATTTTTGATTGAGTGATATTATTGTGTCCCCTTAGGTGCCCCATAAAGAGCCAATGAGAATGACTAAGAACATAATACTAGATTATTCTGAAGTGATCTTCAATGCGCCATTGATTTAATTCCTGTAAAGCATCTGTGGAAAGAACTGAAACGTGGTACCCTTCAAATCTGAGACAACTGGAGCAGTTTGCTCAGGATGTAGTAGTAGTTTCTGTGAGTTAAAGAAATGTATTTATTTGTTATTATTTATGAATATATTATTTGTAATAAATATAAAAAAATATATATTTTTATAAAATATTCTGTTGAATCAAAAGTTAAAAGCAAAATCTAATTTTATTAAAATATCCACAGATTTATTAAAATTGAATAGTTCATATCTAATGAACGGAAAAAAGGTGCCTCATTGTTTTTATACTGATGTGAGACTTTTATATTATATATGTTTACAATCAATAGGATTTCATTAACAGAACACAAGAGTAGAAAATAAAATTATATTAGAATCAGATTTCACTTAATCTCAGTTATTATAAAATAGACTGGTTATTACTATACTGTCATAACTGTCTTAAGGACACTTGGAGTAACTGTATCATTCCTGACCTTACTTACTGACTGTCATGACATACCCTGAATTTCTTGGCTGAGTGCTATTGCAATATGCAATGATACAAGTACCTACTAGATCATTTATCAAAGTGCTCGAAGTAAGAATGCTAATAGACCTTGAGAGATCTGATCTTAGATTGGTGTTCTTAAATAAACAGGTCTAGATCCAATTAGTCATCTCTTCAGAAAGTCTCATTAGCTGAATTAGGTTTGTTAAATTTAGATAGAAACTTGCCTCCATAGGTAGACAGGCTTGATAACTGTTCAACATATATACAGTGCATAACACATTTATAACGAAGCTGGTCAAAAAAAAATGTATGTTATTGAACACATACTGCTGTATGAACTTTTTTTTTTTTATATCTTTGAGGGGTGGCACGGTGGCGCAGGCGGTGGTCACAGTCACGCAGCTCCAGGGAGGTTGTGGGTTCAAGTCCCGCTTCGGGTGACTGTCTGTGAGGAGTGTGGTGTGTTCTCCCTGTGTCTGCGTGGGTTTCCTCCGGGTGACTGTCTGTGAGGAGTGTGGTGTGTTCTCCCTGGGTCTGCGTGGGTTTCCTCCGGGTGACTGTCTGTGAGGAGTGTGGTGTGTTCTCCCTGGGTCTGCGTGGGTTTCCTCCGGGTGACTGTCTGTGAGGAGTGTGGTGTGTTCTCCCTGGGTCTGCGTGGGTTTCCTCCGGGTGACTGTCTGTGAGGAGTGTGGTGTGTTCTCCCTGTGTCTGCATGGGTTTCCTCCGGGTGACTGTCTGTGAGGAGTGGGGTGTGTTCTCCCTGTGTCTGCGTGGGTTTCCTCCGGATGACTGTCTGTGAGGAGTTTGGAGTGTTCTCCCCGTGTCTGCGTGGGTTTCCTCTGGGTGCTCCGGTTTCCCCCCACAGTCAAAAAACACAAATTGGTAGGTGGATTGGCAACTCAAAAAGTGCCTGTAGGTGTGAGTGTGTGAGTGAATGTGTGTCGCTCTGTGAAGGACTGGCGCCCCTCCAAGGTGTGTAGGTAGGAGCCTTGCGCCCGAATAATTCCAGGTAGGCTCCAGACCCACCGCGACCCTGAACTGGACAAGTGGTTAAAGAGAATGAATGAATGAATGTCTTTGAGCAATTGACAGAGCTTAATTTAGCAATCCCTGTCAATCTTCCACATTGTACAGTCTTATATTTGAAACTATCCACTGATATTAAAAAGTGTCCTTGTTAAGTTTAGTCAAAACATTAAAAGAAACTTCTCCATGTAGAAACATTTTTAGAACATAGGAGAGCAGGTTCTATAAAAACAAATCAGAGGGAAAGATGTTAAAGTGGTAAACAATGCATTTGATAGCATGTACAAACGTGCAAAGAAAAACTTACATAAACCAGCTTCTTATTTTCCTCTGCATCCTGCAAGATCTTAAACAAGTTCTCCACATCTGCTTTGCTGAAGATTGGGTAACCTGAAACTATCACAACAAGTAATATCAATCATTATTTACATAGTATTTACTGTCTATAATCTGTGAAACCTACAGGATTGGGGGTTCTGGTGTTCAGGAAACATTCATTTATGTATTTGCTCATTTTTATTTGCCTGGTGTTTGAACATGGGAATCTCTAAAAAGTTGTGCACCCCAGCTTTATATTATGGCATATCAAGTGTAGAGCACAAAACAAGAGTATAGACATACGCCTGGAAGAAAGAAGGTGTAGTGCCTTCTCCTTAGTCTCATTCTTGTCTTCAGTGGTACGAGCTGGTTCCTGGGACACGGGTCCCTCTGGCCACAGAAGCTCACGGAGCTGATCGGTGTAGCCAGCGATCTGAGCTTCTGAAGGGTTCAGCTTCTTCAAAAATTCATTCACTTTCCTGTGAAGAGAAATAAACATTACTGGCTAATAACGTCAAAAAAAGCACTGGTGCTAAAGGAGAACCACTTAATCTGAAAGAGGTTGTCAATCAAAATCCAATTAATTACTTGTGTTGTAAGCAAGTCATATCCAGTGCTTTATATGAATATGACTATAGTACTAGGGAGGCCATAGATAGTATTCAGGTAAACATGCAACCAGTTCAGATACTTGTATTGTGCTCAGCAGAGAAAAGAAAAATTTAGAACTCACTTTTTTATCAAAGGCATAAATGGTATTAAAGCAGTCTTAATGATTTTAAGGAAGCAAGAATTCCCTGTAGAAAGACACAAAAACACATCTTCGTCACTGTTTAGTCAAACATAATAAGCCAGACACACTAATGCACAGTAAGCTCATACCAATGCCACTAGCTTTAACACTGAATGTAATTCTTTGCTGAGAGTAACCCGCCACCCAAATAATTTGGCCAAATAGCAGTAATGTTTGACCTGGTGTAGGCCCATCACAATAGCCATTTTTGTGGTTGATATTTGTGCCAAAAATAGTTGCTAAACATTATATTATTGTCATTTTAAAGCCATTTTATGTCACATATAATGATAATATAATAGTATAATAATGCAATAACACTCCTTTTAAAAAAAGCTTTTAAGAATATTCAGACACCGAAATTCTAATATAAAATATGTTTAAATAGCTTAATAAGTAAAATATAAAACATAATCAGGTTTCAAACAAACTGACATAACAGCCCCAGAACGGATAGAGCAGAGAAAACCAGAGCTTGTGATTTGTTAAAATACGGGTGAGGTTCATTGTTGTGTAATCAAACACACAAGCACACACAAATGGGCGATATTAAGATCAGCAAAAATGATTAAGGAAATGTCCATATATTGTACAATAAGTTAATAATGTCATTATTTCGACAGGCCTAAACTTGTGGTTCCTTTCAATTGACATATAGAGTAGTGTGACTTTATGGTAGGTGTAACTTATTGGTCACCAAACCGGATGAAGGAGATCTGCATTCCTGAAGGATCCAATTTTTAACCACAAAAGTGCTGTACACCATGTAGCCCTTTACAAGCCTTTGATTGGCTGGATCATATGTGTTAGAGTTAGATAAGGGAGCCCTGCATTTTAGAAGCAGGTTGAAACGTAACTCTTCAGGACAGTAGGTTAAAAAACACAGGATACACCCTGATATAACCAGTGAGGGTAGGCTTAACATAGATGTACAGTAAGTCCAAAAGTTTGTAGATGACCCTTATAAATCAGTAAATTCAGCTTCTTTTAGTTGCCCCTATTGTGGATGATTTGCCAACATCTAGACTTCACAGAAGAGAAGAAGCTGTTCCTGAAGCAAACAGGCACAAACTCTCACAAACAGTGGGAATACAGATGAAGGGTGAATTAAATATATTGAAAACCCACCAGAAATTTCCTTGAGTAAATCAAATATCACTTTATTGACCTCAGGTTTTCTCCATTTGGGAGGGTTGCCTGTTTTCTTGGCCTGTATTTGAGGTGGACTCTGTGTCTCTTCTTTCGTGCGACCATCCTTCTCTTTCCCTTTGAGTTGGTCTGATCCTGTTGACTTTTTGCGAGCAAAAAATTCCTTCTTGTTTACATTTTCACTCACATGGCAATCTGAAAAGCCGTCCGTTTCATAATAACTCTCATCATCCGTGTCAAGTGCGCTTAAGGAAGCTGGCTGTTTTTTGGGAAGAACTTTAGTTCTTGCGGCAAACTGTGCCAAATTGTCACCAACACTTTCACTTCCACTCAAAGTCTCAGGTTCATCCTCATTAAAAATATAATAAGGACATTGGGTGTATTGTTTTTCACTTTTACAGTTGTGCTCAGAGGAAGATGGATATCCGGAATGTGTGACAGACAGCTCTCCTTCTATTTTTGAACATTGTCTTTGCAATTTATCTGTACATTCTGGTTGGACAGGGGCCATGCAATCATTCTGAGGTGTGGCCTCTGATAAACTGCATCCATCTTCAGCATCATCTGGCTTCTCCTCCCCTTTGAGATTATGAGGCTGAAAATAAAGGATGGTGTCAGTGTAAATGGAAAGGAGATTCATGTGAAGCTATTTCTCAGTAGCTACTTCATATATAACATTTCAGCTGTTGCATCATTTTTTTTTCAAAATTAGCTTAAAATGCCTCCCATTATGAGCTTAAAGTTGGAGAAAAAGACCAAATAAAAAATGATCAGGTGTTTTTAAATGGAAATAACCAACATGAAATACATGCAGATAAGCAAGTGTTTTGCAAAAGCGTTGGTTCGGTTAAAAACATTTTGCTAAGTTAAGAAATGGATAGGTTTAGTTCAGGGGTCGGCAACCTTTACCACTCAAAGGGCCATTTGGACCTATTTCACACAGTAAAGAAAACACTGGGAGCCACAAAACCCTTTTGAAATTTTTAATGAAATAACACTGCGCATAACAGGGTTTTTTGCCTTTGTGCTGTGTATAAACAAACTATACTGTGTTACATTTATGAAATCAATGAACGACTGCAGAGAAAATGAAATAATATTTCTCCATGCAACAAAACATTTTTAACTCTGAAAAAAAAGACGTTGTGTTGACGGTTAAGTAAAATACTCAATGTCTATTTGAGTCCTTGTAGTAATGGAAAAAAAACGGCGAACTTAAATTATCCACTGGCAGCAAACAACAATGCTGTCCTCTCTCTGTGTGCCGTCATTATTTTACTGGCGCCGTGCAGTCAGCGGTCAAACAGTTCAAGAAACCGCACACTGGCGGGTGTCGCACATTGGAAGTTGTGACGTATATTAAGAGCGACAAAAATATTTTAAATATTAAATACTAAATTATTTTAGATGTTACAAGATTGCCATAATCTTCATAGAATTACATTTTGAAAACGAACTAAAATAAAATACATTTTAATTAAATACTCATTAATTATTTTCAAAAGTTGAGCCGCATCAGAGGGATCAAAGAGCCGCATTCGGCTATGGCTAAATAAACACCTTCCTTTGTCTAATATGGCTATGAAGGGGTTCAAAGAATGTTGCCTTTGTGTGTTAAATTCATTCTGTGGGTTGTGATTTGGTGCATTTGTATATTCTTGGTCCATGTACTTGCCTCATCATCTTCTTGGCCAGGAGTTAGAAAAGATGCTAGACCACCCAAAAGGAACCACACACCCTCATCCTGTTCCTCTTCTCCCAGTAACTTATGGAGTGGGTACAGAAACTTAAATACAAGTTGAGTGTGGCCTAGCTCTGTGTCTGCTAGCAGCACCTAGTGAAATGATCATATGTTAACTATGTGTTAAACAGTTATTTGATTATGATTATTTTTGTCACTGTTCAATGAAAAACATGTATCTTAATTTTATCTCAATACGTTATTTGAAGATAGCAGCTGTGCTTCACATTGTGTGGAAATCTCATGATGAACGGATCAAGACATTGATTATGTTACTTACTTTTAAGAAGCATTCAAATGTTGATCTTGCTTCTTCTTGGCAGTCCTCATTAAGATTGGTTTTGGTGTTCTCCACTATTGATGCTATAGATGGCAGATGAGATATGCCCTGTGGATAAATTAAATATTGATCAAGTTCTTAAAGTGTTATTAATTATATGATAATATAAGACAAAATGACTTCTCACCTTGCAGTGATTATAAAAGTCAACTATCTCCAACTGTGTCTTTTTCACGTCCCAGTGGAGATTCTCAGGGTTGTTGATCTCTTCCAAATGAATTGTGAACCACAGAATTTCTTCTTTTGACTCAACCTATGATATAAATTTGATGATTTAGTTAATAAATTAGCAATTGACCTGAAAAATAAATAATGTGATAGCCAGTATGAGGGCAATTCAACAAACTGATGCACTATAATTAGCTGCTACATGTATGAAGCAGGGTTTAAAAACATACAAGTTACAAACCAAACAATGAAGGCCATATTTCAGGCTTCATTTAAGTGTTGTTGTTGCTGGCATGCTCAGGAAATTAAAGTATGTAAAAGAAAGACTCACATTAGTGACAGTTACGTCCCATTTTCCAACCCGCCACATCTCAAAGGACAGTTTAAACTCCATCCTCTCCTCCTGAGGCATGCTAAAGTAATATTCCATATCACTGTCCTCCTAACAACAAACAGTGAGAAAAACATTAATTCATTCATTCATTATCTGTAACCCTTATCCAGTTCAGGGTCGCAGTGGGTCCAGAGCCTACCTGGAATCATTGGGCGCAAGGCAGGTTTACACCCTGGAGGGGGCGCCAGTCCTTTACAGGGCAAAACACACACTCACACATTCACTCACAAACTCACACCTACAGACACTTTTGAGTCGCCAATCCACCTACCAACGTGTGTTTTTGGACTGTGGGAGGAAACCGGAACACCCGGAGGAAACCCACACAGACACAGAGAGAACACACCACACGCCTCACAGACAGTCACCCGGAGGAAACCCACGCAGACACAGGGAGAACACACCACACTCCTCACAGACAGTCAACTGGAGGAAACCCACGCAGACACAGGGAGAACACACCACACTCCTCACAGACAGTCACCCGGAGGAAACCCACGCAGACACAGGGAGAACACACCACACTCCTCACAGACAGTCACCCGGAGGAAACCCACACAGACACAGGAAAAACACACCACACTCCTCACAGACAGTCGCCTGGAGGAAACCCACGCAGACACAGAGAGAACACAGGGAGAACACACCACACTTCTCACAGACAGTCACCCGGTGCGGGACTCGAACCCACAACCTCCAGGTCCCTGGAGCTGTGTGACTGCGACACTACCTGCTGCACCACCAATGCTGCCCGCTCTTGAATTATGTTATATTTAAATAACAATAGAATAGAATATTATTGCATACACTTTCATTGATGGAACTCTCACAACTGTTGGCACCATCCGATTCAATTACAGCAGGTCTGCGTGATGACAAAGCCTTCTGCATTAGCTCCTTTTCTTTCTTCTTTATCTTCTTCATTTTGCCTTTCTTTTTAAACAACTTGGAGACCTTTTCAATCATTTTGCTGCCTGCACCAAGACATACAAAACTGGCATTTTACAATGTTTGTTACACTCTAAGAATCTTTTACCCAATACCTTATTATCTGTCTCATTTCCTATAATAAAACATTACAACTCACCTTTCTTTTTCGTCCTTATTTCTTCAGATGGACTCTCTGCCACCTCTTCTTCCATCCTGCATAATAGGATTGCAACAAAAATTATCAATAACATATTTGAGAAGTACTAGATGCTGCTCTGTATAAACAGATATGCTGAAGTCACACTTACATTTCTCTGTTCTCCAAACACAAAGAGGAAGGAAAGTCTTCTTTTTCTGAGTCAGAAGCTTCTTTCACTAGGCTCACAGTGGGCATCCGCTCGAGCTGACAAACCACTAGGCGATTCAAATGGTCTGGGTCAGACAGCAATGTCACAAGCACCAGCACTGGGAAACAACACAAACAAGTTGAAACAATCAGATTACAGAACTTACTGCAGACATCTAGTAGCTTCCTGTTAACCCTTCAAACAGCTTAAGTTTGCCTTAGCTTAAAAAACAATTGGAGTATCTTGTCTTTTCTTTAGTTTCTGTGTAACTAGAGTGTTATGAGCCCCAATGCATGAAAATCACTAACGTGAAAATCATCTTCTTTCTGTTAGACTCTGTATAAAATTTCAATACACTTTTTACCAAACTATTATTTTGCCTTCCTGTTCTCAAGTATTAACTGTAATATGCATCTTGTGGTAAACCTGTGTGGTCAGATGGTGCTGAAGTTTTTTTTCTTCGTGGTAGCCTTGAAGCTTCCTGAACAGTTTTTCTAAACAGCTTTTTAATGATGTAAGAATTATCTAGGCGTACACTACAAGGGGTGTACAAAAGGAAAAGTGAACTGAAGCTACAGTACGAGTCCTGGGTCGACCTTTTACTCAGGTGAAAGTGGAAGTTGGAAACTAAGAATACAGATCAAAAAGTACATTCTACATTTTAACATACACACAAACTATACAACAGCCAGATACTATCACTAAAGTATTTTGTACACCCATTCCCAAAGGTCCCAAATGGATGTGGGCAAGATGAGGAACAGTGTGGGTGAGTATTTACAGGATTATATATTTCTCAGAACTCCCAACCAAAGAAACTCAATTTAGACAGTACATATGCCTAGGTTTATCAACTAGATCCAGGGCGACTGTACCAACACTTTTCTTTAATGTCTGATTAATTTCACTAGTGTTGACACATATTTGGTCATGAGGCTGAGAGACGAGCAAAAATGTCCAATGCAAATGACACACCTAAAATCAGCTGCACAATCAGCTCTACCAGTTTGCATAAACTAACTAACATAAATGGTCAAGAAAAAAAATATCATCTGACAACTGCACAACAATTTGTATAAGAAGCACATTATGTTCCCATACGTAAAGGATACATCTAAAAGCACAAATGTGGGTGAGCAAGTGCGCTAATGTAGGTGCTCTATTCCTACAGTTCAGAGCATGCTGATAGTGGTTCATCCCTTTGATACTATCTTTGTGAAAAATGCAAATGATTCACTCTGGAATTCTGAATATGCTAAAAACAATTTTCCTAACTGAGGTAACTTTTGAACAATGTGAACAGAAACAGAAAATAGGCCAAACCTTTCATAGCCAGAATTTCTTGTAAAGCACAGTGGTAGATTTCAGACGCCCATAGGTGCTGAGGGAAAAGGCTTTGTATCAGAGCATCACAAAAATTCCTGAGGATAGCCATTTCCTCTGCCTTACAGCTGAACAACGGTGACCTGGGACAAATTATATCACTGTTATAAACACTGATAAAAAAGACGAATGCTTACAGGCTTACAGTGATCATCTTTGAAAGGTTCTGCCTGTGCAGTTAAATTCTGTACTACTCAATCAATCCATAGCCTAGAAGAAGCCTATGACAGAATCAACTGAAAAAGGCGGTGTGCATGGCTGTCCAAGCTACGTTTACATAACAAACACAGGGGCAAGTGCTGGTTAAGTTTCCTTATGAATACCTCACACACAACAAACAGGTGTATGATTTCCAATGTGAGCAGGAACATGTACATAACATACTTACTTGTGTGACTTCTTTGCGCAGTGCAGGTGCTGGGTGAAGATATGAATGCACCCCACACTGGTGACTGACAGGTCAAAGTCCTTGGCCTTTTCAATGATTTGGTCCACAATGTGTTGGAATTCCGAGAGCAGAGCTGTATATAAGGGCTGACTCTCTACAAGCTCTGGGACAGTGTACCAGGGCTGGACCAGATGATTATAGGCACACCTAAACACTATCAAACAGAAGTTCTCAGTCTGATACATATCAAGGCCCAACTATTTTTAACTAGAATGCAAGAAGGCCCATACTGGGGGAAAAAATGCTTTGATACAGAGGTTATAGTTCATTCTTATTATTAAGTAAGTCCGTTTTTTAATCATTAATATTATGAGAATGTGTCCCAGCTTTAAAGCACTTACAAGAATATCATACTACTGAAGAACTGCAGGATTTCCCGTGTTCCTTATGAGTATGTAAGATGAGTTATAAATGGATGAGCAACACACAAACTGAAACTCAGTAGTTCCTAAAACGCTAAATAGTTGGATAGACCATGGATGCTATCAAACATCTGTCATGTATTTCATTCTGGGAAACCACATGGCTCTCTTAGTTTACTTGCACGCCTGAATAGAAAATGAAAGTTAGTACATACATTGATTAAGTGCCCTCTGTACATTTGGGTACTGTGACCTTGGGACCGTTGCTCCCGTGTCCGTCTCATCTCTGCCAACCACATGATCACTGTCACAAGTCTGTTGTAAACAAGATGAATGATTAAAGGCTATGAATGATTCATCACATTGAAATAGATCCCAATATCATTCTTGCTTTGACAGTCCACCTATGTGCAATTATTTATAAACTTTCTAGAGGAACAAACCATCCAAACGTCTCTGACTCAACCTCCAGAAAATTGAGTTGATTTTTGCCACTGTTTGTAAACAAAAACATGACCAAATCCAAATCCAAATAATGAGATTTTAGACCCGTTTCCCGAACAGAGGTTGAGTCTAGTCCTTGAGTACATTATGTTTTGAACAGGGGGTCTCCACTGAAGGATAAATGTAGTCAAGGCGTGTAAAACTTGTAAATATTTTTGCTTATAACTTAATTTAATGTATGATTAAATCAAACCAAACCTGACTACTGATATCAAACATGTATCAGAAACAGAAAATATGAATTTGACAGAGAAGCTGTACCTCAGAATAAGTTTAACATCGTGTAGTTTAAAGAGGAGGGTTAAAAGTACAATTTAAATGAAGACTGTAGCTCAAAGGGTTACACAGCAGTCTGTATTTTAAATGAAGACGGCACCAGAGAAGCGGATTAATACAGTTCATTAAAGTCAGTACCTCAGAAAATGTTTCCTCGGTGCTCTCTGTCTGAGTGCTTTTCTCCCTCCTCTCACAAACAGCTGGAACAATGAGAAGAAAACACACTACACAAACGGCAACCTGCAACGGGAACTGTCCCGACTCCGAGAAATACCACACCAGGCTCAGAAAGGTAGCCAACAGGCAATGCCAAAAGCGCATTTTCCTCCGTGGAAGTGTCGACGTTTTCTTTAACTTTCTGTGGCCATCCGAGGCAGGTTCAGTATCCTATTTCAAAAAGACTTTGCCGCTGAGGGACCTTACGAGTTATAACCGGAAGGTAAGACATTGTGGGTGTAATGTGATTGGCTCAGAGGTCGTCTTCATTTGATCTAGTGTATCGTGAGTTTAGTTGAACACTCGCTTTCACATGTAACCACTACAGATCATCCATTTACAATCGGGTTAAGATATAAATTCCAGACGTGTGGACATTTCACATCAGAACAACGGTAACATCTTGTTTCAGGAAGACATCCTGTAGCTGCCTGATGTCCTTAGTTTTGCCACAAGGTGGCACTTAACCTATATACTTCAAAGCAAGATTTATGAATGAATCCAGGAGGGTCATGGCCTTCCTGTGGCTGATCTATATGATGTCCAGGTGTCTGTTTTTAGACAAGCGTTATTATAGGGAGATTAAAGCAGAAAAATGTAGAGCGACCACATTCTATGTCCAAGTAAATGTTGCTACAGTGAAAAACACAAACTCCTTCCAGAAAAATAAAGCAATAAAATAGCAAGTAGAAACACAAGGCGGCTGCTCGGAAACTTACTTAAAAGAACAAGTTATATTCATTCATTCATTGTCTGTAAGCTCTTATCCAGTTCAGGGTCGCGGCAAGTCCGGAGCCTACCCAGAATCACTGGGTGTTAGGCTGGAACACACCCTGGAGGGGGCGCCACCCAGTAAACAAGGAATGTCCCTGGACGTTCAAAATAGGGCTAAAAGTAGTCTGTCCGTCAAGGACATATTTTAAACATCAATGGACGTCCAAAATCCATCTTAATAAGTTAGTTAAGTGGTGACCAATCGATAACGTCAGTGGACGTCCAAAATGCGTTTTATACAAGTAATTTATTTCAGGACCAATTAATAACGTCAATGGACGTCCAAAATACGTCTAATAGTCATCTTTTCAATGTCTGTGTTTGGACGTCTTTTCAACTTTCATTTTCAACCTTAAGAGAACGGCAATCATTACGTTATTTCAATGTTTAATCAACGGCTAAATATTTACTGGGCAGTCCTTCACAGGGTGACACACACTCACACATTTACTAACACTTGTTTTTGACCGTGGGAAAATACCCATGCACAGACAGTCACCTGGAGCAGGGCTCAGAGTAATATTTTACCTTAAATTTACAGGTAAAAAAATGGTGATGCTCCACTCACCTGTAATAGAGTGAAGACCCTTCTGCACTGAACACTGCACAATGTAACTTTTAGAGCTGGGGAGGTAACTACCACCTCACCCCTTCCCACAGTAGTGCTGTAAAACGAATTACACTAGGTGGAGCCCTATGAGCAAATAAATAATATATAATGTGAGCCTATTTCTAATGTAAGCACAGTGTAAGTTATAGAAATGCTGTAAATACTCTCAGTAGCCATCAAATACTTTGAAATCTTGTTTTAACAGTTGGGCTCCAAAATGTATTTGTATCTGCAGATGTACACACTCAAAACCCAAATCAATATCTTCAACATAATTAAAAAAACAAAACTGTACAAATTCACCCAAATATCGGATTAAACCACTGGACAAACATTAGCACACCTTGAATTATTGTTAAAGCTGACTTCACCACCACACCATGAAGTGTAGTGCTTTACATTGAGTGTGTAGTGTCACCTTGAAGATTACTGGAATTAGAGTCAGCACATTCTCAACCTATAATCCAGTGGCAACATTTTTAAAGATAAAAAGAAAAAAAAAGTAAAAAACCTTTGGCCATGAAGAGACTGGGTTATTGATCCCATGTGATGTACTTTAGACTCCTTCATAATCTACCTGTGGCTTTAGGAATCTGTCACGCCCCACTAGCCATATAATCTAACTCACAGGAGTGTTTTTTTAAACGAGTCAAGGGACATAGCACCTTCTTCACTCGAGCTTGTATCAAGTGTCTTCACACACCCCTCAAAAGGTCACACACATGACACTCAAGAAGACGGAGGTCAAACAGGCACCTCTCAGCTGTTCTTGGACACCATCCATCCACATCATGAAGTACTTAACACATCATCCCTTCTCCACAGGCTGAGATGGACCCTGAATGAGTGGCACTGAAGCGGCTTAAGAAAAAGTGGGCATATAAAGCCTTTATAAAAACAACAGCACAAATTTAAGAGTAAGTTCAGTGAGTTTTATTTAAGGTTAATACCTAAAAACAGACCGGCTGAATGACAGGTAGGTTTTATTACCTGCCGTGGCTTCTTTCTCTCTGGGAATGACATGGTGAGGGGAACAAAAATAAACAGAAAAGGGCAAAATAAAAGCACAAATTTATTCCCCCTGCACAACTAGTACTGATGTACTAGCTGGTCCCTATAAATAAGGCGGAATTTGAGTCCTTCCAAATGTACAAGTTATGTTACAGCTGAACACCACAACATTAAATGACCAACAAACATTTTAGATAACTTTCTTCAGCTCATCATATATGACAAGCACAAAGGCACCACCCATGCCTCTGAGAACATTGGACCAAGCTCCCTTGAAGAAGGCTTTGCTACCCTCATCACGAGCAATCTTCTTCCAGCAGTCAATTGTGCCACTGTACATAATATCAGCTGCAAAGAAAAACAAGAAATTTTAACACATGTATGAGATAGGTAAGTAGGTAAATAAGTTAATGAATAAATAAATAAATGTATAGACTTACCTCCTTTACGTCCAGACTGCATCATCATACGACGACGCACTGTGTCGAAGGGGTAAGATGCAAGACCAGCAACAGCAGTCACAGACTGTGCAATCATCCAACTGACCACAATGTGAGTGTTCTTAGGATCTGGCAGCATACCTACAGAAGACAACAAAAAGTTTAACTCGCTGTAACCTCACCCCAAACCCATACATCATCTCCACTGTCCAATAAAACCTACCCTTAGCGGTGTCATAGATGCCAAAGTAAGCTGCTCTGTAGATGATGATACCCTGGACAGACACATTGAAGCCCTGGTACAGACCCTTAAGGCCATCAGACCTGAAAATCTTCGCCAAGCAGTTACCCAGCCCAGAGAACTCTCTCTCATGCCCAGCTTTGCCAACATCCGCTGCCAGACGGGTTCTGGCGAAGTCGAGAGGGTAGACGAAGCAGAGAGAAGTGGCACCCGCAGCACCTCCAGAAGCCAGGTTACCAGCAAAGTACCTCCAGAACTGGGTGCGCTTGTCTACACCATCAAGGAAGATCTTCTTGTATTTATCCTTGAAGGCGAAGTTGAGGGCCTGAGTGGGGAAATATCTGATGACATTGGCCAGATTTCCTCTCCAAAACGACAGGAATCCCTGCTCTTTGGGGATACGGACAACACAGTCCACGATGCCCTTGTAGTGTTTGTCAGCTGTGATCTGCTTGCTGGCATGCTGCACCTACAAAAAGAAAAGAAAATAAAGAACGTTAGCTGGAGTACTATCAGAATATTATAAACAGACACCTCAATTTCGAGTGCAGAGCAGCAATAAACGTCAAAATGAAGCTCTTTTGTATGCTACATTATATAATGTATAACCCAGGTAGTACAAGCTTAGCTGAAGTGTAGAGGGATTCCAATTTCATTAAATGAAACTGTCAAAGGCTCTCGTTTAAAAGGGAAACAATGCAACCAAGGAACTATTACATGTCCCAAGCAAGCTCTTATACTGAATCAAACTGAGGCATGTTAGAAACGGAAAAACACGGAGGAAAACCTTAGCTAGCGTTACCAGGTCCGGGATGTCTAATAAAGTACAGTGTAATTGGCTATGCTCAGCCAAGTATTCTCGTCTTAACACCTCTAAAGCGTACAACAGAAAGATTATCCACAATATATATATAAAAACGAAACAAATACGCTTTAAGAAACAAACTATTAACTGGCGTTTGAGCGGAAATCTATAAATTAATGAATGAGGGGAGGAAGCGAAGAGGCTTCCCCAGGCCCCGGCCTTTCCCACGACCTTGGACAAGTAATCAGTAAGTCGTGATATATTCGAGGCAACGATGCAGCTATAAGTTTTCAAATAACATCTTTGATACACCACTCTTACTTCAAGAACCGGTTTACTGTTTTTAAAAAAAAATGAATGTAAAAACTAAAGCACCAAGTGTTGGGATCCTCCAATTTCAGCGCGAACTGTTCCGCGGAGGAGGTCGGATCAAGAAGACGACGTTCTGGTGTCCAGCCAGGAATATTACACAAGAAATAGGCTGGGAACATTAAGTCCCAGACTGCTATCTCGAACCGCGTCCTCTGTAAAGTACCGGCTTTGTTAGCTCTATGCTAACTTCCAGTTCACATTGAGGCGCTGTCTCGCTAGGCGGCTAATGCTCTCTGCTCGTAGCTAAGGTCAAACTAACGCGGCTAACATCAGCGGCCCTTCTCTATAAAGGGGACAAGGGGATGCACCACAGGGAGCGCACTATGATAACTCGATACAGCACAAACAAAAGTAACTAACGTTAGTCAGACCTAGAGACTCGAGTAATTAAGATGTCGCACTGCAGAATAGAAATTGTTACGCGTTATTGAAATGTTAACGTTTAAGTCAAATTAGACGTTAACCCTAACGTACACTCTGCTCAAATGTCAGTAAATCCAGTCAGGTAGCCTTGCATTATACCATGAATGTCATAATTGAAAAAAAAAAAAGCCCGTTGACTCCATGTAGAGGTCCCTGTAAAGTTAACCTTGCCCTCTTCTCGTTAAATCTCACCTGAAGTAGCAGCTTTACTCTCTCGATGGGAGCTACAGCTGTCTTGGAGATGGCAGCGGCGATGCCTCCGGCCAAGAAGTCCTTGGCGAAAGAGATGGCGGTCTCGCTCATTGTGGACTGGTGTTTAAAATTGAGTCGATTGAAAGAAGATGTTCCCGCTCAGCCGCAGGACAAACGTGCGGAATGCCGGCCGGATTGAAATGGCCGATTTACAAGAGGCGAACAGATTTTAAACGCTGTTCCTCGCGAGAACAAGCGAGAACCGCATAGTGCCATCTGATTGGCTTCTTGGAAAACCGAGGGCGGAGTTAAATGTTCTGTACCGAGAAAGGCGTGGCTTTAAATCACAAGGCCCAAGAAGAGCGCGTCATCACAGAATGTGGCGTCATCACCGCTACACAATTTTTCCACTCCAGTGAAGGAGAAGGGTAAGGGGACAAAGTCGGGATAAGGAGAAAAGTGCGTTTAAATCCTTTAACAATGAAGTATTAACGTGTGTGGCATTATCAGTTTAAGTGGTGGGGTGTAAATTCATACACAAGTCATTCTGCTCAAAGAAAGATGACCTTGCCATGACTTACACTATGCAAAAGATTCTATATACCCTTTATTATTAATACATTGAGCTGAATAAATATATACCAACTACAGACACAGATGTTCAGGTGTGTACACATAACTTATCTCCACAGAAAACCTGACGCAGCTAAACGTAGACAGACTAATGTGAACGTGAACGTGCAAACAGGAGTTGAATAAAAGTCAGCTACTTGGTAAGTCATTCGTTTAATTTTTGCTAAGGTGTTGCACACTCATTTCAGAGATCATTCGCATTTAATCAAAAGCAAAATCTATTTTACTTTGTGCTCAAACCTCTAGATGTGTTTTATGATTTGCATCCCACTAAATGTTTGGTGAGATTAACCAAAATATATATCTTGAGTTCCGTATGGAGAACTATAATTAGACAACGCAACTGTCAAACAAAAAAGGCAAATGCAACCAAGCTAGACAACTGAGAAACAGGAGGATTTCAGTATTGCTTTAATGTTTAAATTGCTTATACCCACCTCAATCATGATTGCTTTCAGCCCGTTTAAACAATAACAGTGAAATTGTGTTGTTTATAAATACTGCACTGAAGACAAAAGAAAATAAAGCATTTCATAAATAAGAGTAAGATATTAAAACCATCTTACAATCATGATGTCCAAAACACTTAAGTAGCCCATTAAGAAAAGCCCTATAATGTCCCTAACATACTTATGAACGGAAAGTACCCCTCATTTACAACATAATGATAATAATGATTATGTAAATGTTTAATACTGTCTGTAAGAAGTGTGATAGGGGTTAATAGACCAGTCTGAAAAAATATTTGAGGTATTTCAGAAACAAGGCTTGAGCTTTAAAAATGCTGGGCCAATGTTTTTAAATTGATACAAACTATATTAATAATAATAACAACAACAATAACAGGTGCTGTGGTGCCCTTCGGAAACCTGACCATTTAGCAGCAAGTAGTACTCCACATTGATGCAGTGATTACCAACAGCATGTTGTAAAATCTTTAAATCAGCTCTGGTACTGCCCACAGGAGAATGTCCTACTGTCCATTGAATACTGACAGTATCTACCCAACTGCAACCATACTGAAAGCTTCTCAGTGTGCATTTTTGTGCCATTTTTTGCAGTGTACAGTAAAAACAATAAAAGTGGCTTCTATTTTAACCATAACCTTGAATTCAAAAACAGTCCATAATGTAAGCTGACAGACACGATCAATTCAATCTTAGTCATACTGCAATATATTCAGTGCACTTTCTGCAGTGTTTAGTACAAAAATGCACTTGGTAAAAGTTCTACAGTGGAACTTGAAGAACACTCAACATAGTCATTATTCACTTAATGGAAGTACACCCAGTGCAAATGAACTGAGCGAAATACAGAAAAAGTCAGATGCATGAGACATTTTAGTGCATTATTTTGCTGAAAAAAACAACACACACTGCCAGAAAAATTACACACAGTTGTGTAATAAAGTGTGTGGCACTTTGTCATAAATCACAGCTCTGTGATGCCAAAATATCAAATGAAAGTCTTTGTTTGTCCCCCACCTGTCCATTTATTCTTCATAAGGTCAGGGAGAAAAACACGTTCACCAGCGATTTCCCATTGGTGAACATTGTGCCTGTAAGTTCCGATTCCTCAGGTATCGTTTGAATTCCTGCAGTTCCTGAGGACCCAAACTTTGGTCGACTCCTGGTGTGAGTTTATAGCTCAGTGGGGAAACTATATAACCATTTTGGTAAAGACAAACTTGTTTACACATCTCAAAGCAGCTGAAGAGCAGGCCATAGTAAGGGACAATCTGTAAAATACACACAAGAAATGTTTATGACATTAATATATATATATCTGACACATTAAAGTAAACATGAATAGTTCTCTTACCTTATCTATAAAGACTATAAATATTTTTTTGTACTGCTTTTGTAATATGTTGGTTATAAAACAATTAATACTATATATAAATCAATAAAAGCAGGAATCACAAATGATGTCTCTTAATGATGTCAATCTACACACTCAATTAAAATACACACTTTTTCAGTGTGTGTGTGTGGATCAGGAATTTGTTACTTGCCTCACTGATTTTGTTATCTTCTGATTGCATGTACACATGACACACACAGTCATTCATTTGCGTAAGACAAAACGTCTCGACCAGTTAAGACTAGATAATCACTACACCTGAAATTTGATTGTTGCAGGAATCATACGTTCATCATCATGGTTTGCTCTAAATAATTTTTGATTTTCATAAAATGACTCAAATATCAACCCAAGACAATATATAAAGTTAGCTATTTTTTCTTTTCACGTTTGTGTTTTTATTCAACTGTGAATATTTTAAGGACAAAGGAATGGTCTACAGGCTGTTTATATTTTTAAGGATTTAAGAGCTGTGAGCTCTTCATTTTTTTTAATGTGAACAACAGAAATCTATTACAGTTTTACTTTTAATTAATTTAAAATGTATCTCTAGCTCAAAATCAATATCCACATTCCCAACAAGTGGCTACTTGGGTTAAAAATGCAGTAGAACTACCAACACCAGTAGCAGTTTAATATATCTCACCTTGACTGTGTTGGCTGTAAAGCCACTCCAAAGGGACAACATGCCCTTGGTTCTTATGACCTCTTTGAAACAGTTTATCATTCCTGTAAAATGGATATCGACTCCTCCGCAGTGTGGCAGTAAAGGACTCTGAGCCTTTAAATGAATAAAATTAAATTTAATAATAATGAGACCATTACATTGTTACAAGTAAGTGGTAACATCATAAGCACAACATTAAAATCTCTCAGTTAACAGAAGCCATGAAATGTAGGGTAAAAAAAGGATAAAAGGGCACAACAAACAGTAGTTCAGTGAGTGTTCTTTGTATGTACTTTGGAAGGAGGCGGGTTCTACGTATTCAGCTCAGTCAATTAATCACAGGGTCAAGGAGGTTAGAGCGGCATCAAACTGCATAGCTGGACAACATCATTATAAAGTATTTACCAATGGCACATTGTACTGTGAATTCAGGATTCACAGCATAACAGTACGCAATGTATATAAATAAATTAAAAAATCCTGGGATTTTTAATGAATTGCGTAATATGATCCTACTCTAAAACGTTAGCTTCAGACAAGACTACAGCTTTCTTAAACACTATCGGTGTATATATAGATACTTTGTCTGGCACCAAACTGCAGGTTTTCCTTCACAGTTGTCTGGTAGCCAGTACACACTTAAAAACAATGATGGTCCTTTAAGGGTTCTTTAGTAAAGGAAATGGTTCTATATAGAACCCTGAACATGATTACATGGTTTTTGCATCACGAAGGGGTTCTTCAGATTAACGGAGAATGTGCTATAGATGGTCCTATATAGCACCTTTCAGAAAGGGGTTCTATATTGTACCAAAAAGAGTTTGATGAGGTCAGTCAAGTTGTACCAGTACAAGAACAGCAACACATACACTCACACATTCACTCACACCTACGGACACTTTTGAGTCGCCAATCCATCTACCAACGTGTGTCACGTTGTCACCCGGAGGAAACCCACGCAGACACAGGGAGAACACACCACACTCCTCACAGACAGTCATCCAAAGGAAACCCACACAGACACAGGGAGAACACACCACACTCCTCAAAGACAGTCACCCGGAGGAAACCCACGCAGACACAGGGAGAACACACCACACTCCTCACAGACAGTCACCCTGAGTAAACCCACGCAGACACAGGGAGAACACACCACACTCCTCACAGACAGTCACCCGGAGTAAACCCACACAGACACAGGGAGAACACACCACACTCCTCACAGACAGTCACCCGGAGGAAACCCATACAGACACAGGGAGAACACACCACTCTCCTCACAGACAGTCACCCGGAGGAAACCCACGCAGACACAAGGAGAACACACCACACTCCTCACAGACAGTCATCCGGAGGAAACCCACGCAGACACAGGGAGAACACACCACACTCCTCACAGACAGTCACCCGGAGGAAACCCACGCAGACACAAGGAGAACACACCACACTCCTCACAGACAGTCACCCGGAGTAAACCCACGCAGACACAGGGAGAACACACCACACTCCTCACAGACAGTCATCCGGAGGAAACCCACGCAGACACAGGGAGAACACACCACACTCCTCACTGACAGTCATCCGGAGGAAACCCACGCAGACACAGGAAGAACACACCACACTCCTCACAGACAGCCATCGGGAGGAAACCCATGCAGACACAGAAAGAACACACCAAACTCCTCACAGACAGTCACCCAGAGCGGGACTTGAATCCACAACCCCAGGTCCCTGGAGCTGTGTGACTGCAACACTACCTGCTGTGCCACCCCAATACTTAAAGAATATAACAGAAAGTACCAGATTTTGTTGGGCTGCAGATATTAGTAGGGGAGTTTTAGGAGATGTTTTAGCAGGTGGACTACAGAAAAGGTAAGCAGTGGGGTGTTAAAGACGTATAGATCAGCTGTGTGAAAATCTTGTTCTGTACCTGAACACTGAATGGTCCGGACAGACATCTGCCAAACACAGTTGCTTAATATTAATATATACATTAATTTTTGTAACTGCTTTATCCTGTTCAGAGTCGTGGTGGAACCCACCCAGAATTACTGAACACAAGGCCTGCCCCTGACAGAACAAGGACAATTTTGCACAGCCAATCCACCTACAAACATCTGTTTTTGGACTGTTGGAGGAAATCAGAGCACCCAGAGGTACTCTACACAGACATGGAGAACACACAAACTTTCCCACAGACAGGTACTTGAAAGTGGAAGCTGAAACCACAACCCCAGAACCCTAGAGTCGTGTGACAATGATTCAACGTACAATCCCACCTTCCCACTCAATTAATAAAATGATGCACATTTCCAACACTTTGATCACATTGAATCCTCTGAAACTTAATCCAGGAGATATTAAAATGGGAAAAGAACACAATTAATGAGTATGCGTGTAAGATAATGAGATATTAATGCCTTTTCTCACCTGCATTTTCCTTTTAATTGTCTCAAAAGGGAAAGAGAATGTTTGAGCCACTCCTGCAGCCAGACAGCCATTGATGAAGTTCTGCAGAGAGCTGAAACGGAAGTGGTGCTCTTGCCACAGTCTATCCAAATTAACGTAGACAACATAGCAACCCACAGAGAAAGGAACTGCACCTGTTCCACAAAGAAAAGAGTGTTCAGAAAAGTTTGATGCGTGCTAATATAAAAAAAGCAGAAGCTGTAGAATGATAAGCAACCATTTTGTATAAGATTAGGTCTGTACTTCTCTCAAGCATTTGAAAATGTGCCATTTTATTTTATGCTTTAATGCTCATTGAACTGAATTGTAATTATGATATAAATAAGTCTTCCAGAAAAGTTCAGGCATTTTGTAAAATGCAATACAATCAAGAATCTGTGATTTGCTCATTCTCTTGAAGCTTGAGTGTTGCAAATTAACTGCAAATTAATTTGTGTGTTTTACATATTCAATAAAGCCTGAGTAGTGTAAGCTACTACTGCCAAATCCAACCCCAGAGTTATGATATTTTAATTAATATCTCAAGCTTTTCAGGGCAATTTTTAATATATATTTTTAAATTTTAATATAAATTCTAGGACAGTTCTAGGATTTTTCAAGGATCTGGGATCATATAAAATTGTCTGTTTTTTTTAAATTATACTTGGAATATATAAGATATGAAGCAGAATATAAAATAAAGCTTGATAGTTTGAGAGGTGCGGAGCAAACATCTAACAAACAATGTTTTAGCTGGATTACTGTTAATTAGCTTCCACTTCATGGAGTGAAAGTTACATTTCAGTGAATTAAGGGTATGTAAAACCTAACAGCAGCAACTCACCAATCCAATACACATGTGACCCAGGGTAAGGACCATAAAACTGACAAGGACAGTGAAGCATGCTACACATTACTGCTTTAAGGGAGGTCAAATTCCAAATCCCAAGAGTCAATTCTAACAATATGAAATATAATTTAACCTTCACATGAATTAATTGATCTGTTATGTATTATAAGATACAACTCTGCCTCTTGTCTTTCTTCAGCTTTATTATAATTTTATAATTATTATATAATTATACATGGGGCACAAAAAATGTAAACAAAAGCCTACCTAAAATAGTAAGGGAAAAACCCCTGTACAGAGCCAGGAACCCCTCATTTCTGTAGACACAGGAAAGAGTATGCAGCAAACCCCTGTATGTAGATTCTCTGCAGTTCTGTGCAATAAGCCTGGTTTCAGTCACCTCTAAAGGATATGTAACCAGAGCAGCAGATATGCCTGCCAGACCTCCGGCCGCTATGGCTCTCCATTGTGTGATATGACCAAGCTCATCCATATGGAAGTGGACAATCCTGTAAGACATGAGAACTGAGTATACAGTTTCAAAACCAAGGTCACCAAGCTCTGGTGGAATTGTATAGCTACTCATTACAAAGAAAAAAATAAAGACATCATTTGTCTAGCACTAATACAACATTTAAAAAATGAATTTAATTTTTTATGTAATAATTACATTAAATGGCACTAGAGAGAAACACTTATCACACACTGAAATAGTAAAAACGCTGTGCTGCAGTCTCTAGGCTATAATTTATCAACACACTGCTATTGCACAATAGTTCTCATTTTCTTGTTTCCTAGAACTCTGTATATAGGCGATCCATATCTGGAGGAGGGGGAATGTCAATATGCGACACGTGACTTTTATTGCACGCAGTCGCCTGGTTCTTGTGGAGTGTGTAAGCATTGATTTCATTATCAGCTCCAGTTCTATCACACAGGCAGTTAATTAGCTAGCCTTTATAAGTCACTGTAAAAGCAGGTCTTCTATTCAAAAAGGCCCTCTACAGCTCTACTCTATTGATGACATCATCATGTGCAGAGGGCTTCGGAGCGCTGTGATTGGCTGAGCAGAAAAGGCGTGATTTTTGCGTGCCGTCTTTGCTATGAACTGAAGTAAACTTTGTGTGGCTAACGCTAGTTAATCGGTTTTAAGGCATTTTAAAGCAAGAAATTCGGCGCCAACACGGACATAAAACAGGCAGAACGTGCTCGTTAGCCGTCGCAGACGTAAAGGTCATACAAAACATCCGCTTAAGGTGTTTAAACGGTAGTTTTTAAAAGAAACTCGCTAGTAAACAGTTGGTTGCTTTGCTAGCCAGCTGATTCCCGGCACAAACTCAAATGACAGACACCAACAACTAATACAAACGCATACAAAAACATTAGTTTATTAACTTACTTTTTGTATATGGTCAAATGTACAGCGCTGTATGGAAACAATCGAAGGCAAGACACCGCATTTCCCTTCCAAAATGCTCGTAAGCCTTCATTCTGATAAAGTAAAGTAAAACTGTTCGTAAAGCCGCGTTTACAGTGAAATGTCCCAACTTGGTTTAAAATCTTCACCACTTCCAACGGCGATGTGACGGTTTTACTGAAAACACCGGCAAAACCGACGCAAAGAAAACTCTGTGAACTCGTCAGTCTGTTATCCTTCTTCACAGTTGCCATATTTTCTCGATTGTTATAAAATAGGTTTAATACCATACGGACCTTGGTTCGACTTCTTTATAATAGCGTCCAGTGTCTGGTGGCAAAAAATCGAAACAAAAACGAATACATTTCATGACATTTGAGTGAGTGTACTCTCCTAGCATCAGCCAAAAGCCTTATTGACGTTGCAGTGTCTCTTACAGCTCTCATTGGTGCGGGCTCTGTGTAGGGTCGGGAAAAATAGAGAGAATTAGCCAATAGTAGATTGAGTCCCCGGAATCCACCAATGGGCGCTGTAAGAGACATCACCAAGGCTTGTGGCAGACGCTAGGAGTAATACAGTCACTCAAGCAGATTTTAACGTTAGTGTCTCAGGCTGCGTTCATTGGATAAATCTAATCCGAGAGGCGGGGCCATTGTAGAAAATCAGCCAACAGTAGCTTGACTCTCTGGAATCCACCAATAATAGTGAGATGTGAATAAAATAGGGATTGAACCTAAATAATTCCCTGCCATCTGCACAGTGCACTACATTAGTGCGTCGGAGTTTTAGGGCCACATCATTGAAAAAAAAAAAGATTCGAATAATAAAGCTAGAATTCTGAGTATAAAGTCGGATTAATTCTGAAATTAAAGTCAGAACAATTCTGAAATAAAGTCAGAGAATAAAGTCGCTGCACGTATAATTGGGCAGACACAACTGCAGTATAACTGAGGAAATCAGTGTATTGCTGAAGTCATACTATGGTATAGATTTCAGGAATAAATACTCAGTCCTCTGGCACATCAGGACCAGATTGTTATTAGCAATTGAATGCTGAATAAGTGCAAGAATGCATTTATTCAGAAGAGGGCATGTAGTTTCACAAGATACAATTTATGATCACGCAAAAGATGGATCCAGAGGGAGTGGATATCTGGCGTGTCCACGAGGCTCCATTGCGTTATGGCTTATGGTCTCATACAATAAACTAAAGCCGTATCGCAGTCTGTGGCTGAACTGACTGGGTTAGTTGTCATGGCATATGTATAGAAGCATTTAAAAAAAAAATTAATATACGCTGTGGCCCTAAAACTCCATCGTACATTAGTGGTAAAATGTTGCCCGTCCAAAGTCTTCCAATAAGACCTAATAGACTTCTACAGCCAGAAAATGCATGTTGATGCTTAATACATCTACAGCTTATGTAAGAATTTAAGTCATTTATGTTCTGTGTAGGCCCAAATATACAGTGCAAGCTCATATCACTGATCAAGTGCACACATAATATTTTCACGCATTTTATGTTTTAAGGTAATAATGATTTGGAGAGTAATTCTGTTATTGCGTTTTTAACTATTCCTTTTTTAATCCATCATGCACTAGGTGCTGGGATATTTCCGAGAGTATGTGGTGATATGTAGGGTAAATATTGAAGATGGATTTGATTTGAGTGTGAGTTACTGGGAGCCCTTTCCAAGGTCTTTCCTGCCTTGCCCCTAGCATTTGCAGGTTGGCTCTTGACCCACTATGGCCCTGACCAGTATGAAACAGGTACAGAAAATGAGCGAATTAATTCATTTTAAGTATTGTAATCGGGTTTAATGTGTATTAGGTTACTCTATGTCATATACAGAGAATGTATGCACATGTTTTTAAACATTGAAATATATAGGACCTGCCCAACTTGTTTAATCTTGTACATGCTTCTATATAAGTTTAGAACAACTTAGTTTTCACTGTATTTTTATTAGGTATGGAATAATAACCATTAGGGTGTAATATCCTTGGGTTTCAAATTCTTGTGTCTATTAAGCCATGAAATACTTGATCAACAGCCAGATCATTTGAAGCAGTCAGAATAATGACCAGAAGATCTAAACACTGGTTTTATATTCAAAATTTCTGCTTATTTAATGGGAAATGATTAGTTGTAAAAACAAATACTCATATTCAGACACAGACATCCCAGTTTATTACATGAAAATATTATTAATATATTTATTTAATTTTTAAGATGTCTTTATTATAGTTTGAAGATTAGATGAAACATGGCATGAAACATCTGTTCATTCTTTACCTTTCTATAATAATATAAATATTCAGGGAGTTGCACAGGAAGTGACATACTATTCTATTTTTAAAAATGTAATTACATTTATTAATCTAAGCAATGCAAAAGTGTACAAATAAAATAAAATAGCTGTTGGCTTATTATATACAACTCAATCATTTGAACTATGCAGAGTGAACACTAGGGGGAAACCTAACATTGCTTCATTCACGAGACTCACTCCACGAGCAACAGAAGAGACGGAGCAGCAACGGTGTTGCAAAGGCTTTTGTATTTACACTGAGGGTTCAGATGTGCACGAGTAATACTCCATTCTAGAGAAACTATTGTTAATTATAATAATACTTAATAAAAATTATTATGAATATTATTAATATTAATACATTATATGATATATAGTTAAATTAAAAATATATATTTTTACTATATACGTGATGCCTGATACATTATTTTGCGGTTTCATATACGGTTCTGGCCTGAAATATTACTGATATTATTATTTTCGTATTTATTTTGTGTTTGTTGTGGTCGATTTCAAAATAGAACATAAAGTGAACACTAGGGGGAGACATCATACTGCTGCATTACTCACACACACCTGAGCAATCTGATGTACACTATATGTCAAGTCTCATCTAATTTGTGAATTCAGCTTCTTTCGCGTACATCACATTGCATAAATAGCCGAAAAGTATTAAATAAAACGAGACACTCTGGAGCAGACCTACATAAACATTGCAGCCCCAAACTCAAGCCAAGTTTTCAGCTTGAGGCGTATGAAGCACCTAGGTATTAAAGATGCAGCAGTGAAACCGTGTTCTTTGGAGTGATGAAGCTACATACAATGCCTTTGAGATGAATGGGTGTGAATTCAGTACTAATCATACAACATCTGTATCCAACCTCAATAATATTTATATGAATTAATGCTATCAAATCCCCACAGAAATGATCCAACATTAAGTGTAAAGCCTTTATTGAATGTCAGAGACTGGTATTGCAGAAAAAGGGGGGGGGGGGGATTCCATGTTAACATTCACAAACCTTTGCCCATTAAGTATAAGGGTGTGTTCTCTGATTCATTTAATTATGGCGCCTCGTTTTGATATTTTACTGAATGCCTTCCACTTTTAAAAGTGATCAATTAAAAATATTTTACAGTATGTTCTACTACTGGTAAAAATAATGGAATCATCAGACTTTGAGAAAGTTCTTACTTCGTAGCAAATAAAAAATAAAAGTTCTGACACAAAATACATTTTGTTAATAGCCAAAGCTTCTGGCTTCATGAAACAAATTTCAGAAAATGAATGTAAATTATTTCAATGAATAGCATTTTTCCCAGTAGAAATAATTATGGAATCGCTCAGTTGTGAGAAAAAAATGATGGAATCATTGCTACTTTATTTTCTAAAACAAATATTGGCACAAGTCTAAATACATTCCATCAGGGGGAAATAGAGGAACAATAATGGCATGTATATGATGGGATAAACACCACACATACACACACACACACACACACACACAAACACACACAACAACCACTACCGCCACGACCACTATGTCCAAAGACACACACTGGGAGGTGGATTGACTATTCAGCAGTGTCCATAGGTGTGAGTGTGTGCTCCCCTGTGATGGACTGGAACAGTGTGTGGGGTGTGTTTCTGCTTTACTCCCAGTGATTCTGGGTACACTCCTGATACACTGTGACCCTGAACAGGATGAGGTGGTTACTGAAAATGAATGATTGGTTTATGACAAGCATTGTTGGCAAAGGCAAGTTGATGTGTCAATCATTATTTGAGAAAGTGGTTTTTTTTTCATAAGTGAACTTCATGCTTCAAATTAAGTCAATTAAGAATTTAGATCATTTTCTACTTGTGATTTTGTTGCTGATGATTTCCATAATTCAATTGTTCATTCTGGGAATAAAATGAAATGAAAATTAAATAAAATGTATCATAAGGTATGGACTTCATTCATTCATTCATTATCTGTAAGCACTTATCCAGTCCAGGGTCGCGGTGGGTCCAGAGCCTACGTGGAATCACTGGACGCAAGGCGGGAATACACCCTGGAGGGGGCGCCAGTCCTTCACAGGGCAACACACACACTCCCACATTCACTCACACCTACGGACACTTTTGAGTCACCAATCCACCTACCAACGTGTGTTTTTGGACTGTGGGAGGAAACCGAAGCACCCAGAGGAAACCCACGCAGACACAGGGAGAACACACTCCTCACAGACAGTCACCCGGAGGAAAACCACACAAACACAGGGAGAACACACCAACTCCTCACAGACAAGCACCCGGAGCGGGAATTAAACCCACAACCTCCAGGCCCCTGGAGCTGTGTGATTGTGACACTACCTGCTGCGCCACCGTGCCGCCCTCATGTGATATTGAATTATTATTAATATTATTATTATTTCAAAATTTTATTAAGCAAATAAAGAGTATAGTGCTTCAGAGTGTTCAGAAATGTGTTGTCTGTGTGTCCTCTATGTAGACGTAAGACGTATGATGTTTTGTAATTGCATGTGCACTATAATATAGACTATCTGCTCTCATTCGCCATGAGGATGAAAGTTACGCATATGATCCCTCCATGTGTCTCAGCAGGGTCTTGTAGCTCCTTTCCTGTTGGGATGGGTGTTTGTTTTTGGCCTGTGTCCCCAGCGAGGTGCACCTCCCTCCCCTGCTGGGCCAACAACCTCAGCTCCCTGTGAAGAGCCCACCTCCTGTCTGACCGGACCACTTGGCTTCTTCACAAAAGACTACTGGAATAACAGAGCCCCGAGAAGGAAATGACGGCCTCTTCAAAAGAGTACCTCTATGCAGCCCTGTGCTGGGGGGGAGGGGAGAGCAGGGGCACAGAGAGGTGTCAGGAACATACTTGAGGCGCAGATCTAGAGTTTATATGAGTACTTATACAAACATTTTAGCTTAGCCACTGTAAAATCCACATACTGTTAGATAAGTGGAAAGAGTAGTACTGCAACACAGTGAAATAAGGTGAGCACCAAGCACCAAATAACAGACTGTGTCTACCCCATGTGACATATTTCTATGGACAAAGGAACGTTTATCTCTGAAAAACACGTGAATAGCTTTTAGCAGGGTTTATAAGGGATTATAATATTTAGATTTTGGGCATGAATGGGATTCCATAAAATGCATGTCTTGATATTAAAGGAATATACATAAAACACATGATGGTATTTCATATGTCTTTATAACAGATGCCGATATGAACTCCAGGTGGATTACATTGAAGAGAAGTTGTGAGAAGGGCCTGAACGTGTGAGGGATGTTTCTCTGCAGTGTCACTGTGGCCTGTTAAAGAATGTCAAAGTGGGAATAAGAAGATTCTCCAGTCTCAGGAGCCATAAAAGTTGCAGTGCTTCCTTTGAACGTGGCAGAAAAAACTCCCTTTGATCTCACTGTCATATGCATGTGGCTCCTAATACAAGATAATGTGGCGATGCTGGTGCCAGATAAGTGGTGTGAAGTGTGTGCGTGTGCTGCCTCTTATCAATTAGGGGCAGAGTCATTTAACAGGGTCAGGGCTTGTTGTGTGTTGCCACAAGGTCTCCACTGTGGCTGGACGGATCTCCTCCCCTATCCCTCACTCCTCTCTTGATCTTTTTTCGGCACTCTCCTCCTCTCTTTTACTTGCTCTGTTCTGCTGGTACTCACATTGAGGACAGGGTCCCGACTTCCTCCCGAATTACAGAGCGTTCTCCCTTGTTTGCTGACCATCTTGCGGGCTGTGTATCTTGGGATTCATTAACCCGGTAACCTCCAGAGTCCCTTTGTCCTGGGGTTCCTCTCTGTGTCCCAGGAGCTGCAGGTGGAGGGAGCGTCCCATTGTCATTCACCCCCAGCTCATGCGCAAGTCTGCCCTTGATCCCTGGCTTTGAAATGTAGTAACTTCGAGGAAGAGAGAATGACTCGGCTTGGCCCACAGTTTCCCACGAGTCCCTAATGATGTCCATGACGTGAGAAATGGAATCTGAATTCAGGTGAAATCACTCTGAATCATCCCAGTTCAGCCCTACAGTGTTGGAAAAAAAGGTACAGAGAACTTTGTACTAAATGTACAAAGAGAACAACTTTAATTTAGATTCACTTGTTAAAATACAACACAAAATTTCAAGCACACCAAGAAGTGAAGTATCATGAATACATTACCTGCTTTCTGCATCATAGGCTAAATTCCTGGAGTTAAAGGGAACACCTATGATTGCAATAAAATATAAACACTTTTTATACAATTCAGAAGATGTTTTTTCACATTTTGCTAGCTCTCCAATCTATTGGGTGATGGATATGAGCCTAATGTGGTTACAAAGCCCCAAGGTCAGTAAACAAATAGAAAAACAAAGTGGCTCAGTCAGAAATGCTAGGTTCACCCTCTCTGCAAATGGCACAGATATGGCAAAGAAATCCAAAATGTTGAAAATCATGAAAAAATATGAGGGTATTGAATCATTCCTGCTCTATATGTGGGATTTACTGAATTATTTTTGCTGTTTCAGACTATTTTTGCAGAAACCCACTCTAAATTCGGGAGCACGCTAACTGAACGAAAATAATAATACAAAACTAAAAAACCCAAGGTACAAATTAGTTTCTAAATTAGGCAATTTAGACCTCAGCCAGGTACAAACAATAATATTTCCCTCAAACATACTGTTCCACCTTAAAAAACACTAAGCTTCTGTACATAAACAAACCAGAGATAACTGTAGTTCCCCACAATTGTAGACATTCCCTTTAAAGGAGCAGCTATTTTCTCCTTTGAGTCTTCTTCATGTTATGAGACATTTATTATTCTGACACATAGTGACCTGGATGAATCCGACTCCAGAAATTCTGTGTACATATATTGCTACCCCTGTTTGTGGGAACCAATCTCTGGAGTATAATCTGGTTCATTCAGGGATGAACAATAGAAAATATTGAAAGAGTGCCTTTGTCAGTATAGAGTCAGTTTTTCTTTAAGAGTGTGTCTTGTGTAAGCAAACTCTCTGTGTAAGCAAAGGAAGCTCTCTGTCTCTCAAAGCTTTTTAGCCTGGTGTCAGCCTTACTCTCTCAACCTGGTGCCGGGGCCAAGGACCAGGAGGCCAAGAGGCCATAAAATTCCCACCTCATTATCAGAAACACAGTAACATCACAGTCCTGAGGCGGGAGGGGACGAAAGGGAGAGAGCAGAGAGGAAGGAAGGAATAGGGGGGATGGGGAGTGTATGGTAAACTGAGAGAAGAGCTACACTCACACCCTCTGCCTGGAGAGATCACAGCTTAGCCGTTCGGCTCACTTCACAACCAGGGACGAGGTACAGCACACAGAAGCTCTGTTACTGAGTCTTTACGCATTTGTGAATGTGCCGGGAAGTGTGAATGTGTCAGTTTTGTTTCATAATGAAAGTATGTTTCCCACATGCCTAGTTGTTCCTCGTTATTTTAGTAAATGATATATACATTACACCAATAAAAAACAAAGTTTTCAGTAATGGTTTGTTAGAGCAAGATCATAAAAAAGCACGATTCTTACAGAGTCTTATGAATATTTTTAAATACATTTTAAAAGAGTTGAGATTTGTGAAATGTACAGTGAATCTCCACATAATTCCAATGTATTCTAGAAATATTTTTCCCTTAGCGTCTTATATTTAAGCCAAGAATTCTCTGGCAACTGAGCCATATATAAGAGCTGTTTCATGACACTTACTGGAGAATCTTATATTGTACTAACATCTGAAGTATTCCGTTCCATAATGCTCGACGCTTTTTACATTTTTCTTTTCCTATTTCATATGTCCTTAACTAATAGCTATGTATTTAATCCCCACATAACTTCATTTGGTCTTTATCCAAATAAACTAAACAGGCCAAAGGCTTTTGACGTGAAGCAGGGCCCATTGTCTTAAAGCAGAGAAAGCTGCGAGCCACTGGCAGCTGGTGTCCTCCTATCTTCACATGTACAGCCAATAAATCAATCAAATCTTAAGTGCAGGAAGCCAGATGGCCTTCCTCCAGAGCCAGGTCAGGGCCCTATCAGAGCCAGAGTGGCTACTGTAAGCCAGGCCCACTGACAGCAAGCCCTTTGAAGGCTTACACATTCAACATGCCGGCCATGAATGACTAAAGGGAACAAATAAGCTGTTACGACTCAGGTCAAATCAGTGTTTGTGTTTCTCCCCACATCAAAGACCAGCGAGTGTTTGATATGCAGCCCCCACACCTTGATCCAGAGCTGGGACAGGTAAAAGGGTGGAGCACTCCACTGAGAGAGAGAGAGAGAAGAGGAGGGGGTCTTGAGTTTTCCCTCTTGGCTCTTGCCGTAGGGCGCTGAGACAAAGAGTCTCGCTGTGCCTCAACTCCCTACTGAGCCATCAGCCACTCACGCCTTCCTCTGTCTGTGGCTGTAGAACTTGCTGGGACTCTGGTGATGCTTGGTTTCTGGGTTAGTGTACCAAGCCGGTGTATTATACTGGGTAGAACCTAACACAACGGTGCTCAAATTTCCTCATTCATGATTATTATTATGAAACAGATAACATCTTGCTGTCAGTACATGCAGAGAAAGTGTATTTAATAAAAACAAACGGCTTTGTTTTGGCGGCATGGTGGCACAGCAGGTAGTGTCACTGTCACATAGCTCCGGGTGACTGTCTGTGAGGGGTGTGGTGTGTTCTCTCTGTGTCTGCGTGGGTTTCCTCCGGGTGACTGTCTGTGAGGAGTGTGGTGTGTTCTCCCTGTGTCTGCGTGGGTTTCCTCCGGGTGACTGTCTGTGAGGAGTGTGGTGTGTTCTCCCTGTGTCTGTGTGGGTTTCCTCCTGGTGACTGTCAGTGAGGAGTGTGGTGTGTTCTCCCTGTGTCTGCGTGGGTTTCCTCCGGGTGACTGTCTGTGAGGAGTGTGGTGTGTTCTTCCTGTGTCTGCGTGGGTTTCCTCCGGGTGACTGTCAGTGAGGAGTGTGGTGTGTTCTCCCTGTGTCTGCGTGGGTTTCCTCCAGGTGACTGTCTGTGAGGAGTGTGATGTGTTCTCCCTGTGTCTGCTTGGGTTTCCTCCAGGTGCTCAAGTTTCCTTCTATGGTCTAAAAACGTATGTTGGTAGGTGGATTGACGACTCAAAAGTGTCCATAGATGTGAGTGTGTGAGTGAATATGTGAGTGTGTGTCGCCCTGCGAGGGATTGCTGACCCCTCAGGGGTATGTCCCTGCCTTGCGCCCAGTGATTCTGGGTGGGCTCCTGACCCACGGTTACAGACGATGAATGAATGAATGAATACGCTTTGTATTGTTTTTGCTATTATGTCCAATGAAACTTTTCTCCTCTCCACTGTGGGCCACCACATATTATGCGCTTTTAGCGTGTATATGGAAACTATATATGTGGTTTGATTCTCTGTTGCAGTCAGTAAAATATGTATGGTGTCAAAGATAACTATATAGATTTGTTTAGTTTGATAATACTAAACAAAGCATGTTTAATATACAAACCATTTCCAGGAAAGTTGGGTCACTGTGCAGAATGTAAATAAAAACAGGATTGCAACGGTGTATAAATCATTTAAACCTGAAATTTAACACACACACAAAAAAAAAAAAAATCAAAGACAACATTTCAAATGTTTATTGTTTTGTTTGTTTGTTTGTTTTTTAATATATGCCTATTTTTAATTGGATACCAGCCAGAGACTCCAAAAAATGTAGGGCCATGTTTACTACTCCTGATTTACAACTTCTTTTAACAACACTCTGTAAACATTTGATAAATGAGAGCAGTTGCTATTGTTCTGAAAGATTTTTTTTATTTTCATCTTTGCTTGGTATAGGATTTGAAGTGCTGTTATAACGTCTCTGTTTGTTCATTCATTCATTATCTGTAACCCTTATCCAGTTCAGGGTCGCGGTGGGTCCAGAGCCTACCTGGAATCACTGGGCGCAAGGCGGGAATACACCCTGTAGGGGGCACCAGTCCTTCACAAGGCAACACACACACACACACACATTCACTCACACACTCATACCTATGGACACTTTGGGGTCGCCAATCCACCTACCAACATGTGTTTATGGACTGTGGGAGGAAACCGGAGCACCAGGGGGAAACCCACGTGGACACAGAGAGAACACACCACACTCCTCACAGACAGTCACCCGGAGGAAACCCACGCAGGCACAGGGAGAACACACCACACTCCTCACAGACAGTCACCGGGAGCGGGAATTGAAACACTACCTGCTGCGCCACCGTGCCACACCCACGTCTCTGTTATAATATTTAAAATTTTATAATGTGTCAAAAGTTTCCAGTGGGTTTGATCTAGTAAAGCACCTCTCTTTTACTATGAGACAATGCTGTGTTAATCCATGCTGAATGTGGATTGGCATTGTCTTTCTAAAATAAACAAGGCCTTCCCTGAAAAAAATAAGGTCTGGATGGAAGAAGCATGTTGTTCCAAAACTGACATATATCATACAGCATTAACGGTGCCTTTACAGATGTGAACAGCAGACATGCTATGTGCACTTACACGCCCCCATACCATCATGGATGCTAGTTTTTTAACTGTGCTCTTATAACAAGCCAGATGGTCCCTCTCCTCTTAAGCCTGGAGGACGTGGCATCCATGATTTCAAAAAAGAATTGCAAATTTTGATCTATCAGACAACAGGACACATTTCCACTTCACCCCAGGCCATCTCAAATGAACTCAGGCTCAGAGAAGTGTTTCTAAATCCTGTTTATATATGGTTCCTTCTTTGTATTGATAGAGTTTTAACTTTCATTTGTGGGTGCAGCGATGAACTGTGTTCACATACAATAGATTTCAGAAGTGTTTCTGAGCCCCATGCAGTGATTTTCATTACAGAAGTGTACCTGTTTTTAATTCATTTAATTCATAAATCCCCAAAGATCACAACCAGCCAATACTGGTTTTGGACCTTGTGCATTGCTTAAAGAGATTTCTTCAGATTCTCTGAAACTTGTAATGATATTATGTACTGTAGATGATCCCCAGGTTCTTTGCTATTTTATGTTGAGAAAAGTGATTCTTGAATTGTTTACATTTTTGCCCACACAGAGATGTCATGTGACTCACATGTTGCCAGATTTTTAAACAGTATTACACAACTTAACAAGACTTTGGTTGGACCTGTCCAAACGTCATTGAAACATCCTGCTGGCATCCAATTCTTTTTTTTAGACATTTTGCATACAGAAAATATTACTTATATATCATTGCTGGCTAATTAAAAAAACAAGTATCTCCCAAAATCATAACTTTACTGTACTCAACTTTCAATGTAAGTGAATAATAAAAGATTGTTTCCAAGTTATTTTGGAGCATTTCTATTGGTTCATTCGTTGTGACATTTTTACACGATATAAAGGACAGTTCAAATGATGTAGTACACTAACAACTAGCCCCTATATTTGTTGCAGTTAACACTCTCTGTGGGGTTTAATGCAATGATTGTACTATTGCCACTTTTAAGTGAGATTTTCATAGAGCTTTTACTAAAAATACAAAAATACAAAGAAATTTGAATCTGAATTGCTTTAAAAAATAATAAGCAAAACCCCATTTGTGTTGTGCACCATTCTCCTTTTTGTTTCATATTAATGCATCAGTTCTATGGATCACCTTAAATATCTGCACAACAGAATTCTAACGCATTGTATAAAGAATAAAGTGGTCTGCAATCAGTGTAACACAGATGGGGCTACAGTTTTTTTTTAAAAACTCAACTCAACAAATGCACCTTGATTTCATGTGTGGGCCAGGGCTTGGGGTTAAACAGTAGTTTCATTCAATGGCTGTTCACAGACCAGTGTGAAATGCCAACTCTGTGGCGAGGTGTGACTGGGAAAAAGAGGCTTCAGGATCTTTTGTGTGGCCCTTGGGCTCAGTGTGCGGCCTCCATTGTTTCAGGCTGACTGTCCGGCCCCTCAGACTCTCTCCTGCACTGCTTTGTCCTGAGCTGCATGACCACTTCCTTCAGCCAGGTCAGGACAAGGTCACGACTTTGGAAAGCTGTCCAGAGCTGTCTGGCTGTCCAGAAAAAAGAGAGAGAGAAAAATGCACATGATTAGTCAGTCTGACCTCAAGATCTGCTGGGGAAACACCTACGAATACGACGAATAGGAGAAATTAGAAACCTAATATTAGATTTTGCCCCCCAAAAATGTTACAAATCAAAAAATGTGACTCTCAGATTTA